>NW_025536120.1:0-68486 GCF_020615455.1 Coregonus clupeaformis | reverse complement strand
TAGGTCAGACAGAATACACCACACAATACAACACAAAACACAATACAACACCACAGAGACATAGGTCAGACACAATACAACACACAATACAACACCACAGAGACATAGGTCAGACAGAACACAACACCACAGAATATAACACCACAGAGACATAGGTCAGACAGAATACAACACAACAGAGACATAGGTCAGACAGAATACAACACAACAGAGACATAGGTCAGACAGAATACAACACCACAGAATATAACACCACAGAGACATAGGTCAGACAGAATACAACACCACAGAATATAACACCACAGAGACATAGGTCAGACAGAATACAACACAACAGAGACATAGGTCAGACAGAATACAACACCACAGAATATAACACCACAGAGACATAGGTCAGACAGAATACAACACAACAGAGACATAGGTCAGACAGAATACAACACAACAGAGACATAGGTCAGACAGAATACAACACCACAGAATACAACACCACAGAGACATAGGTCAGACACAATACAACACACAATACAACACCACAGAGACATAGGTCAGACAGAACACAACACCACAGAATATAACACCACAGAGACATAGGTCAGACAGAATACAACACAACAGAGACATAGGTCAGACAGAATACAACACAACAGAGACATAGGTCAGACAGAATACAACACCACAGAATATAACACCACAGAGACATAGGTCAGACAGAATACAACACCACAGAATATAACACCACAGAGACATAGGTCAGACAGAATACAACACAACAGAGACATAGGTCAGACAGAATACAACACCACAGAATATAACACCACAGAGACATAGGTCAGACAGAATACAACACAACAGAGACATAGGTCAGACAGAATACAACACAACAGAGACATAGGTCAGACAGAATACAACACCACAGAATACAACACCACAGAGACATAGGTCAGACACAATACCACACAATACAACACCACGAGACATAGGTCAGACAGAACACAACACCACAGAATATAACACCACAGAGACATAGGTCAGACAGAATACAACACAACAGAGACATAGGTCAGACAGAATACAACACAACAGAGACATAGGTCAGACAGAATACAACACCACAGAATATAACACCACAGAGACATAGGTCAGACAGAATACAACACCACAGAATATAACACCACAGAGACAGTAGGTCAGACAGAATACAACACAACAGAGACATAGGTCAGACAGAATACAACACCACAGAATATAACACCACAGAGACATAGGTCAGACAGAATACAACACAACAGAGACATAGGTCAGACAGAATACAACACAACAGAGACATAGGTCAGACAGAATACAACACCACAGAATATAACACCACAGAGACATAGGTCAGACAGAATACAACACAACAGAGACATAGGTCAGACAGAATACAACACAACAGAGACATAGGTCAGACAGAATACAACACCACAGAATATAACACCACAGAGACATAGGTCAGACAGAATACAACACCACAGAATATAACACCACAGAGACATAGGTCAGACAGAATACAACACCACAGAATATAACACCACAGAGACATAGGTCAGACAGAATACAACACACAATACAACACGACACACAATACAACACAACACAGAATACAACACCACAGAGACATAGGTCAGACAGAATACAACACACAATACAACACCACAGAGACATAGGTCAGACAGAATACAACACACAATACAACACCACAGAGACATAGGTCAGACAGAATACAACACACAATACAACACCACAGAGACATAGGTCAGACAGAATACAACACACAATACAACACCACAGAGACATAGGTCAGACAGAATACAACACACAATACAACACCACAGAGACATAGGTCAGACAGAATACAACACACAATACAACACCACACACAATACAACACCACAGAGACATAGGTCAGACAGAATACAACACACAATACAACACGACACACAATACAACACAACACAGAATATAACACCACAGAGACATAGGTCAGACAGAATACAACACACAATACAACACGACACACAATACAACACAACACAGAATATAACACCACAGAGACATAGGTCAGACAGAATACACCACCACAGACACATTGGTCAGACAGAATACAACACACAATACAACACGACACACAATACAACACAACACAGAATATAACACCACAGAGACATAGGTCAGACAGAATACAACACCACAGAGACATTGGTCAGACAGAATACACCACACAATACAACACCACAGAGACATAGGTCAGACAGAATACAACACACAATACAACACCACAGAGACATAGGTCAGACAGAATACAACACACAATACAACACCACAGAGACATTGGTCAGACAGAATACACCACACAATACAACACCACAGAGACATAGGTCAGACAGAATACAACACACAATACAACACCACAGAGACATTGGTCAGACAGAATACACCACACAATACAACACCACAGAGACATAGGTCAGACAGAATACACCACACAATACAACACAACAGAGACATAGGTCAGACAGAATACAACACACAATACAACACCACAGAGACATAGGTCAGACAGAATACAACACACAATACAACACGACACACAATACAACACAACACACAATACAACACAACACAGAATACAACACAACACAGAACACAACACGACACACAATACAACACGACACACAATACAACACAACACAGAACACAACACTACAGAATACAACACCACAGAGACATAGGTCAGACAGAATACAACACACAATACAACACACACATACAACACGACACACAATACAACACAACACAGAACACAACACCACAGAATACAACACCACAGAGACATAGGTCAGACAGAATACAACACACAATACAACACGACACACAATACAACACGACACACAATACAACACAACACACAATACAACACAACACAGAATACAACACAACACACAATACAACACAACACAGAATACAACACAACACACAATACAACACGACACACAATACAACACAACACACAATACAACACAACACAGAACACAACACAACACACAATACAACACAACACAGAATACAACACAACACAGAACACAACACCACAGAATACAACACAACAGAGACATTGGTCAGACAGAATACAACATACAATACAACACAACACACAATACAACACCACAGAGACATAGGTCAGACAGAACACAACACACAATACAACACAACACAGAATACAACACAACACAGAATACAACACAACAGAGACATTGGTCAGACAGAACACAACACACAATACAACACAACACACAATACAACACGACACAGAATACAACACAACACAGAATACAACACCACAGAATACAACACAACACAGAATACAACACAACACAGAATACAATACAACACAGAATACAACACAACACAGAATACAACACAACACAGAATACAACATAAGACAGGTTTCAGATTAGCTCATCAGAACACAGGTCAGACAATTACACACAGTTAATAAGACAGGCAGACAGTTAATAAGACAGGCAGACAGTCTGTGTTGGGTGAAGATAATGGGTGTATGACATAGCTAAGGCACTGGGCAGCTGTGGTCTTTGACAGTTTCCTGCTAACTACTGCTATCTCAATACCCGTGAATAAAAGATCACTACGGTGTGACACTCTGGCTCTATGGACGTTTATATTGAGCCAGGGTTGTTCATTTTCATGTGTTTGGGTGTATTTCATTTGGTGGTGTTAAAGGGGATGTGAGTTTTCATTTTGTTTGTGTCATGTGGTGATTGTCGATGACTCCCAATCGGAGGTAATGAAGTGTCAGCTGTCGGCTGTTATCTCTGATTGGGAGCCATATATATTCTGTGTGTTTTCTCCTTTGTGTTGTGGGTTTTTGTTTCTTTGTTGCTGTTAGTAGTATTCAGTATAGAACTTCACGGATCAAATCATTTGTTGTTTTCTTCGTGGTTGCTTTAAGTTAATAAAGTCATCATGTTCACTCGCAACGCTGCGCATTGGTCTCCTCCTTCAGACGGTCGTGACAGAAAATCCCACCAAGACCAGACCAAGCAGCGTGTCCAGGAGCTGAAGGGCGATAATTGGAAACAGAGGAGCGAGAATGGGCGAGAATGATGGAGGCCTGGTCCACGGGGAGGAGAGACCCCCAGAAAATTTTTTAGGGGGCTCACGGCCGGGGCAGCAGGTGTACGGGTTGGAGGAGTGCAGGAGGTTGGCAGATAGGGCCGCCAGGTTAAGGGGCCACTGGTCACGAAGGGAAGGAAGGTGTAGAGGCACGCCAAGGGTACTGGGGTGTGTTACCAGTCCGGTCCCGGCCCGTTCCTGATCCCCGTGTAGGGCCAGGGGTGTGTGTCCTCAGTGCGGTCCTGTCTGTTCCTGTTCCTCGCATGGAGCCTGTGGTGCGCGTCCCCCAGCCCAGCCCGGCCTATGCCTGCTCCCCGCACTCAAGGATACGGTGCGCGGCCGCCAGCCCGACCCGGCCTGTTCCGGCCACCGCACCAGGGATACGGTGCGCGTCACCAGCCCGACCCGGCCTGTTCCGGCCACTCGCACCAAGGATCGGTGCGCGTCGCCAGCCCGACCGGCCTGTTCCGCCACTCGCACCAGGGATACGGTGCGCCGTCAGCCCGACCCGGCCTGTTCGGGCACTCGCACCAGGATACGGTGCCGTCGCCAGCCCGACCCGGCCTGTTCCGGCCACTCGCACCAGGGATACGGTGCGCGTCGCCAGCCCAGTCCGGCCCATCCAGCTTCCGCACCAAGTCTGTGGTGCGTCTCGTCAACCCTGTCCGGCTCGTCCCTGCTCTCCGCACCAAGTCAGTGGTGTGCGTCGCCAGCCCATTCGGGTCCATTCCTGCTCCACGCACTCCAAGCCAGGGGGCGCGTGTCGTCGTCGGCTCCGACAGCGGGGCTAGACAGGACCAGGAGTACTTTGGGGGTTGAGAGGAAGTGGGGATCAAGCCCGAGCCGGAGCCGCCAGCCAGCCATGAGCAGCCAGACCCGTCAGCCAGCCATGAGCAGCCAGACCCGTCAGCCAGCCATGAGCAGCCAGATCGTCACCAGCCATGAGCAGCCAGATCCGTCAGCCAGCCGCGAGCGCCAGATCCGTCAGCCAGCCATGAGCAGCCAGATCCGTCAGCCCGCCAGGATCCCAGAGCCGTCCGCCAGGATCAGCCGGCCGTCCCGCCAGGATCCGCCAGAGCCAGCCAGCCAGGATCCGCCATCTAGTCAGGTACTGCCCCTTAGCCCGGTGCTGCCCCCTAGTCCGGGTGCTGCCCTTTAGCCCGGGTGCTGCCCCCTGAGTCCGGTGCTGCCCTGAGTCCGGTGCTGCCCCTGAGTCCGGTGCTGCCCCCTGAGTCCGGTGCTGCCCTGAGTCCGGTGCTGCCCCTGCAGTCCGGTGCTGCCCCTGAGTCCGGTGCTGCCCCTGAGTCCGGGGTGCTGCCCCTGAGTCCGTGCTGCCCCTGAGTCCGGTGCTGCCCCTGAGTCGGTGCTGCCCCTGAGTCCGGTGCCGCCCCTAGCCCGGTGCCGCCCTTAGTCCTGTACTGCCCCGTAGTCCGGTGCTGTCCCTTATCCCGGTGCTGCCCCTTAGGCCGATGCTGCCCCCTTAGTCCGGGGTTGCCCCTTAGTCCAGGTGGGGTTAGGTGGAGGGTGGTCATTGGGAGGCTACCGAAGCAGGTTGTGACTGTGGTGGGGTGGGGATCACGACCGGGGCCAGAGCCGCCACCATGGACAGATCGCCCACCCAGACCCTCCCTAGTCTCGATGTTGGTGCGCCCGGAGTTCGCACCTTTAGGGGGTACTGTGCCACTCTGGCTCTATGGACGTTTATATTGAGCCAGGGTTGTTCATTTTCATGTGTTTGGGTGTATTTTCATTTGGTGGTGTTGGGGATGGGTGATTTCATTTTGTTTGTGTCATGTGGTGATTGGTCGATGACTCCCAATCGGAGGTAACGAGTGTCAGCTGTCGGCTCATTACTCTCTGATTGGAGCCATATACTATTCTGTGTGTTTTTCTCCTTTGTGTTGTGGGTTATTGTTTCTTTGTTGCTGTTAGTAGTATTCAGTATAGAACTTCACGGATCGTCATTTGTTGTTTTCTTCGTGGTTGCTTTAAGTTAATAAAGTCATCATGTTCACTCTGGCAACGCTGCGCATTGGTCTCCTCCTTCAGGACGGTCGTGACATACGGTTGTGATTCTCTCATAAAGAACCCCTTGAAATCAGACAACAATTAACCACAGCCGGGGGGGAGGGGGGGGGGGGCAGAGATAGTCATATTCTCATATTCACATTCTCTGTTTTCAATTGAAAGCTCTCTGCAGGTGTGTCAATTTTTTTGTTGTGAGAACGATCTCTTTCTATGTCTTGTAATTCTCAGTTCCTGTGTGAGTTTCCTTCAGCCGAATAACCAGGAAACCAGCCACCTCAATACTTCCTCATATATCAGACTAAGAACATCCTTTCTCACCATTCATCCAGTCACCCAAAATAAACAAGCAGTGTCTTACCTAAATGGTTAAATAAAGGTTAAATCAAAATCTAGAAACAATATAATCATACTATAATATAATCATACTCATTTCTCTCTGCCTCCTTCTTTCCACTCCTCTCCTCTTTTGACCTCACCCTCTCACCGTCCCCCCCTACTCACAAGGCAGGCAATACGCTTGACCTCATCTTTACTAGATGCTGTTGTTCTACTAATCTCACTGCAACTCCCCTCCAAGTCTCAGACCACTACTTTGTATCCTTTTCTCTCTCCCTCTCCTCCAACACTACTCACTCTGCCCCTACACAGATGGTAATGCGCCGTCAACCTTCGCTCTCTCTCTCCCACTACTCTCTCCTCTTCCATCCTACTCATCTCTTCCCTCTGCTCAATCCCTTCTCCCTCCAATCTCCTGATTCTGCCTCCTCAACCCTCCTCTCCTCCCTTTCTGCATCCTTTGACTCTCTATGTCCCCTATCCTCCCGGCCGGCTCGGTCCTCCCCTCCAGCTCCGTGGCTTGATGACTCATTGCGAGCTCACAGAACAGAGCTCCGGGCAGCTGAGCGGAAATGGAAGAAAACTAGACTCCCTGCGGACCTGGCATCTTTTCACTCCCTCCTCTCTACATTTTCTTCATCTGTTTCTGCTGCTAAGGCCACTTTCTACCACTCTAAATTCCAAGCATCTGCCTCTAACCCTAGGAAGCTCTTTTTGCCACATTCTCCTCCCTGCTGAATCCCCCCTCCTCCCTCTCTGTGGATGACTTCGTCAACCATTTTGAAAAGAAGGTTGTCGACATCCGATCCTTGTTTGTTAAGTCAAATGACACTGCTGGTCCTGCTCACACTGCCCTACCCTATGCTTTGACTTCTTTCTCCCCCTCTCTCTCCAGATAAAATCTTACGACTTGTGACGGCAGGCCGCCCAACAACCTGCCCGCTTGACCCTATCCCCTCCTCTCTTCTCCAGACCATCTCCGGTGATCTTCCCCTTACCTCACCTCGCTGATCAACTCATCCTTGACCGCTGGCTATGTCCCTTCCGTCTTCAAGAGAGCGAGAGTTGCACCCCCTTCTCAAAAAACCAACACTCGATCCCTCTGATGTCAACAACTACAGACCAGTATCCCTTCTTTCTTTTCTCTCCAAAACTATTGAGCGAGTGCCGTCTTTAGCCAACTCTCTTGCTATCTCTCTCAGAATGACCTTCTTGATCCAAACCAGTCAGGTTTCAAGACTGGTCATTCAACTGAGACTGCTCTTCTCTGTGTCACGGAGGCTCTCCGCACTGCTAAAGCTAACTCTCTCTCCTCTGCTCTTGTCCTTCTAGACCTGTCTGCTGCCTTTGATACTGTGAACCATCAGATCCTCCTCTCCACCCTCTCCGAGCTGGGAATCTCCGCGCGGCTCACTCTTGGATTGTGTCCTACCTGACCGGGTCGCTCCTACCAAGTGGCGTGGCGAGAAGCTGTCTCCGCACCACGTGCTCTCACCACTGGTGTCCCCCAGGGCTCAGTTCTAGGCCCTCTCCTATTCTCGCTATACACCAAGTCACTTGGCTCTGTCATATCCTCACATGGCCTCTCCTATCATTGCTACGCTGACGACACACAACTAATCTTCTCCTTTCCCCCCTTCTGATAACCAGGTGGCGAATCGCATCTCTGCATGTCTGGCAGACATATCAGTATGGATGACGGATCACCACCTCAAGCTGAACCTTGGCAAGACGGAGCTGCTCTTCCTCCCGGGGAAGGGACTGCCTGTTCCATGATCTCGCCATCACGGTTGACAACTCCGTTGTGTCCTCCTCCCAGAGTGCGAAGAGCCTTGGCGTGACCCTGGACAACACCCTGTCGTTCTCCGCTAACATCAAGGCGGTGACCCGATCCTGTAGGTTCATGCTCTACAACATTCGGAGAGTACGACCCTGCCTTACACAGGGAAGCGGCACAGGTCCTAATCCAGGCACTTGTCATCTCCCGTCTGGATTACTGCAACTCGCTGTTGGCTGGGCTCCCTGCCTGTGCCATTAAACACCTACAACTCATCCAGAATGCCGCAGCCCGTCTGGTGTTCAACCTTCCCAAGTTCTCTCACGTCACCCCGCTCCTCCAGCACACTCCACTGGCTTCCAGTTGAAGCTCGCATCTGCTACAAGACCATGGTGCTTGCCTACGGAGCTGTGAGGGGAACGGCACCTCCATACCTTCAGGCTCTGATCAGTCCCTACACCCAAACGAGGGCACTGCGTTCATCCACCTCTGGCCTGCTGGCTCCCCTACCTCTGCGGAAGCATAGTTCCCGCTCAGCCCAGTCAAAACTGTTCGCTGCTCTGGCACCCCAATGGTGGAACAAGCTCCCTCACGACGCCAGGACAGCAGCGGAGTCACTCACCACCTTCCGAAGACATTTGAAACCCCACCTCTTTAAGGAATACCTGGGATAGGATAAAGTAATCCTTCTACCCCACCCCCCTTACTCCAACCCACCCCCCCACCCAAAAAATAATAATAAAAAAAACAATATTGTAAAGTGGTTATCCCACTGGCTATAAGGTGAATGCACCTATTTGTAAGTCGCTCTGGATAAGAGCGTCTGCTAAATGACGTAAATGTAAATGTAAATGTAAATAAAGTATTGAGGGGTTCTCTTGACAGGTCATTTCAACAAACATTAAGTCACTTGAGAGTCCATTCTACAAATATGACAGATAAGTGATAGAGATAAGTTATATTTTACATTTTACATTTTAGTCATTTAGCAGACGCTCTTATCCAGAGCGACTTACAGTTAGTCAGTGCATACATTTTTCATACTGATATGACAGAGAAGTGATTTGCCTATGGTACTTAAAGTTCACTTAACCATTCTCTTCACACACACGTATATAAATAAATGCACACACACACACACACACAGCTTGTGTAGGCCAACTAATGCTCAGCAAGACATTCCTCTGGTCTCGGTAAACCATGCCCATGTGTCAAGACAGTCCTCTGGTCCCTGTAAACCATGCCCATGTGTCAAAACATTCCTCGTGCCCCTGTAAACTATTGCAGATTGACATGAGGAATAGCTTCGCTGCACTGATGCCTGATCTACCTGCTCTTTCATCACTGGGACTCCCTGTGTCTGGGACTGCCTGTGTCTGGGACTGCCTGTGTCTGGGACTGCCTGTGTCTGCTATGGCTGTGTCTGGGACTGCCTGTGTCTGGGACGGCGGTGCTGACTCCAACTACGCTGACTCTAGTAGCGGCTTCGTCGTTGAGTTCGGCTCCTTTCCCTCTTTCTGGATTTGACGGGGCACTGCCTGCTGTAGGCGGTCTAGACCTATCGCCGGGAGCAGCGGGCGTATGCTATCCTGTTCTCATGGGCCCGTGAAAGGATCAACTAATTGTGTGATGGGCGGACTTCTCCATCCCCTTCTCCGGCCGTTGTATTGGGCAGTTCAACGGTGAGAAATGTCTGTCTCTGGAGCACATTTTTTTTCATCCAGGAGCACGAATACAGGACATCAATAAGCTGCTCCCAAACATTTTAAACAAGCATCAGGAAATGGAGTCTATCATAGTTCATGTGGGATTCAAATACATTATGAAGGGCAGCTCAGAACAGCTGAAGATGGATTTTAAAGAACTGATTGGGTCACTACTTGACACCAAACGCCCCATAATATCTGGCCTTCTGCCCTCCCTAAATCGTGGCATTGAACGGTTCAGCAGACTTTTAGCCCTCCATAACTGGCTACGAGACTATTGCAGTTATGTGGGTGTAACATTTATTGACAATGTTGATACCTTCTGGAAACTAAGCTATAAGGAGGATGGGATCCACCCAAATCATTTGGGTTACTGGATCCTTTCACAGCATTATAAGGCTGCATTGAGACAATGACTTATCAATGACCCAAGCCCAGCTCAGTTAATCCCTACCATTGTGTCGCTGAGTTGTCATAATGCTTCAGTAAATGTACATTATCCCAGGGGGCGCTGGAAGACACAATATAAGTAACCTAATTTATGTCCCTCTTACTGCTCTGAATGCCTCTGCTGATCCCCTACAGCTATTGGATGCAGTAATCATGTGCCTATGAACCAGAGTGATACTGTTAGCACTGAGGTGGTGTGCCCTAGCAGGAAGTCCACTGTGTGCAGCTCACCCTGCACTAACATAAATAACCTGAGAACCTCTGTTTTTATTTGCTTTACTGGGAAATTTAACAATCAAGCATCCCAGAAGAAAAGTGCTCAAAATAGCCCACGTTAATATATGTAGCTTAAGAAATAAGGTTCATGAAATCAATAATTTTCTAGTAACAGATGACATTCATATTCTGACAATCTCTGAAAACTCACTTAGATAATACCTTTGATGATACAGTGGTAGCAATACAAGTGTGACGCGTACTGAGTATACGAAGATTCAAGAGGACCTTAGACGCAGGAATTAACAAGGTCAAGGTTAACAACGAGCAAGAGAAATAACAAAGACAGTAAAGTTCCGTTTTGTTGTCCTCCCGTAAGCCTCTCCTGAAGGCCGTGCGCAGAGTACGCTCATTCCAGCCGGAAGACGACACCACCGTGCGAAAGCTCCGAGCGTACTCGAACGCGGGCCCCTCTCGCTGTTGTAGATGGAGGAGACGCTCACCCCCGTCCTTTCCCTCCGTGGGATGATCAAACACCGCCCTGAACCGATCGAGGAAGGTGGGGTAGGGAAGTGCCACTGCCTCCTCTCCTTCCCAACTGCCTTTAAGTAGCGAAATCACCAGCGCTATCCTGGCTTGGTCAGATGGATATGCCCCAGGCTGACGCGCCAGATAAAGTGAAACCTGTAACAGGAAGCCGCTACATTTAGTAGTTTTACCGTCATAGCGCTCTGGTAGGCGAGGTTCCCACAAAAGTGGGTGATAGCACGGGAACAGGTGGATTGGGGGCACTCGCCCCCCGCTCCCGAGCGCTAGGCAGATTATGCAGAGTTTGGAGCACTTCCTGCATGGCGACGTTCAACTGGGCAAGCTGCTGCTGCTGGTGCTGGTCCAGGCACTGGGAAACTCCTGCTGCATCCATTTTCGTTTGGTGTGTGATTCTGTGACGAGTACTGAGTATACGAAGACAGGCAGGACGCAGACGCAGGAATTAACAAGGTCAAGGTTTACTAAACAATGATAAAGAGAAATAACAAACATAGAGTAAATGACACGAAGCTAAACAATCCCACACAACATCATCCAGAACAGTCCAGGGCTAAATAGGGGTGGTGATGAGATGATGAGGTGCAGGTGCGCTGGAGGTGATTAGGGTGAGTTGGGTGAATTGGGTTTCCATTCCGGTGTTGCCGAGGTGGTGCGCTCAGACCGGTGGCTCAGTAGACCGGCGAATCAGAGCGCCGGAGGGGAGGAATGGGAGGAACGTGACAACAAGGTTAAGCTACAGAAAAAGAGAGAAATGCCAAAGGGTGGAGGTGTTGCTGTTTATATTCAGAACCACATTCCTGTAAAGCTTAGAGAGGATCTCATGTTAAATACTGTTGAAGTAATATGGCTACAGGTTCATCTGCCTCACCTAAAGCCCATTCTGGTCGGAAGCTGCTATAGACCACCAAGTGCTAACAGTCAGTATCTGGATAACATGTGTGAAATGCTTAATAATGTATGTGATAAACAGAGAGGTATATTTTCTGGGTGTTTTAAAAATTGACTGGCTTTCATCAGGCTGCCCACTCTAATGGCAAATAGGTCTGGCTGCACAACTGATTGGCAAACGTATTGCAAATTGAGAAATCATGTGACTAAACTGAATAAAAAGAAGAAGAAACTCCACTATGAAACAAAGATAAATGACATAAAGAATGATAGTAAAAAGCTTTGGAGCAGCTTAAATGACATTTTGGGAAAGGAAGCAAACTCACCTCCATCATTCATTGAATCAGATGGCTCATTCATCAGAAAACCCACTGACATTGCCAACTACTTTAATTATTTTTTCATTGGCAAGATTAGCAAATTAGGCATGACATGCCAGCAACAAACACTGACACTACACATCCAAGTATATCTGACCAAATTATGAAAGACAAGAACTGTCATTTTGAATTCCGTAAAGTGAGTGGAAGACGTTGAAAAAAATGATTGTTGTCTATCAACAATGATAAGCCACCGGGGTCTGACAATCTGGATGGAAAATTACTGAGGATAATAGTGGACGATATTGCCACTCCTATTTGCCATATCTTCAATTTAAGCCTACTAGAAAGTGTGCCCCCTCAGGCCTGGAGGGAAGCAAAAGTCATTCCGCTACCTACGAATAGTAAAGCCCCCTTTACTGGCTCAAATAGCCGACCAATCAGCCTGTTACCAACCCTTAGTAAACTATTGGAAAACATGGTGTTTGACCAGATACAATGCTATTTTACAGTAAACAAATTGACAACAGACTTTCAGCACGCTTATAGGGAAGGACATTCAACAAGCACAGCACTTACACAAATGACTGATGATTGGCTGAGAGAAATTGATGATAAAAAGATTGTGGGGGCTGTTTTGTTAAGACTTCAGTGAGGCTTTTGACATTATCGATCATAGTCTGTTGCTGGAAAAAAGTATGTGTTATGGCTTTACACCCCCTGCTATGATGTGGATAAAGAGTTACCTGTCTAACAGAACACAGAGGGTGTTCTTTAATGGAAGCCTCTCCAACATAATCCAGGTAGAATCAGGAATTCCCCAGGGCAGCTGTCTAGGCCCATTACTTTTTTCAATCTTTACACCCCCTGCTACAGTGGGGAGAACAAGTATTTAATACACTGCTGATTTTGCAGGTTTTCCTACTTACAAAGCATGTAGAGGTCTGTAATTTTTATCATAGGTACACTTCAACTGTGAGAGACGGAATCTAAAACAAAAATCCAGAAAATCACATTGTATGATTTTTTAAGTAATTAATTTGCATTTTATTGCATGACATAAGTATTTGATACATCAGAAAAGCAGAACTTAATATTTGGTACAGAAACCTTTGTTTGCAATTACAGAGATCATACGTTTCCTGTAGGTCTTGACCAGGTTTGCACACACTGCAGCAGGGGATTTTGGCCCACTCCTCCAGTACAGACCTTCTCCAGATCCTTCAGGTTTCGGGGCTGTCGCTGGGCAAACGGACTTTCAGCTCCCTCCAAAGATTTTCCTATTGGGTTCAGGTCTGGAGACTGTCTAGGCCACTCCAGGACCTTGAGATGCTTCTTACGGAGCCACTCCTTTGTTGCCCTGGCTGTGTGTTTCGGATCGTTGTCAAGCTGGAAGACCCAGCCATGACCCATCTTCAATGCTCTTACTGAGGGAAGGAGGTTGTTGGCCATGATCTCGCAATACATGGCCCCCATCTATCCTCCCCTCATCACGGTGCAGTCGTCCTGTCCCCTTTGCAGAAAAGCATCCCCAAAGAATGATGTTTCCACCTCCATGCTTCCACGGTTGGGATGGTGTTCTTGGGGTTGTACTCATCCTTCTTCTTCCTCCAAACACGGCGAGTGGAGTTTAGACCAAAAAGCTCTATTTTTGTCTCATCAGACCACATTACCTTCTCCCATTGCTCCTCTGGATCATCCAGATGGTCATTGGCAAACTTCAGACGGGACATGCGCTGGCTTGAGCAGGGGGACCTTGCGTGCGCTGCAGGATTTTAATCCATGACGGCGTAGTGTGTTACTAATGGTTTTCATTGAGACTCTGGTCCCAGCTCTCTTCAGGTCATTGACCAGGTCCTGCCGTGTAGTTCTGGGCTGATCCCTCACCTTCCTCATGATCATTGATGCCCCACGAGGTGAAATATTGCATGGAGCCCCAGACCAAGGGTGATTGACTGTCATCTTGAACTTCTTCCATTTTCTAATAATTGTGCCAACAGTTGTTGCCTTCTCACCAAGCTGCTTGCCCATTGTCCTGTAGCCCATCCCAGCCTTGTGCAGGTCTACAATTTTATCCCTGATGTCCTTACACAGCTCTCTGGTCTTGGCCATTGTGGAGAGGTTGGAGTCTGTTTGATTGTGTGTGGACAGGTGTCTTTTATACAGGTAACGAGTTCAAACAGGTGCAATTAATACAGGTAATGAGTGGAGAACAGGAGGGCTTCTTAAAGAAAAACTAACAGGTCTGTGAGAGCCAGGAATTCTTACTGGTTGGTAGGTGATCAAATACTTATGTCATGCAATCAAATGCAAATGAATTACTTAAAATCATACAATGTGATTTTCTGGATTTTGTTTTAGATTTCGTCTCTCACAGTTGAAGTGTACCTATGACAAAAATTACAGACCTCTACATGCTTTTGTAAGTAGGAAAACCTGCAAAATTGGCAGTGTATCAAATACTTGTTCTCCCCACTGTATATTAGGGGCGGCAGGTAGCTTAGTGGGTAAGAGCGTTGTACCAGTAACCGAAAGGTCGCTGGTTCTAATCCCTGAGCCGACTAGGTGAAAAATCTGTCGATGTGCCCTTAAGCAAGGCACTTAACCCTAATTGCTCCTGTAAGTCGCTCTGGATAAGAGCGTCTGCTAAATGACTAAAATGTAAATATAATATTGTGGATAAAGAGTTACCTGTCTAACAGAACACAGAGGGTGTTCTTTAATGGAAGCCTCTCCAACATAATCCAGGTAGAATCAGGATTTCCCCAGGGCAGCTGTCTAGGCCCCTTACATTTTTCAATCTTTACTAACGACATGCCACTGGCTTTGAGTAAAGCCAGTGTGTCTATGTATGCGGATGACTCAACACTATACACGTCAACTAGTACAGAGACTGAAATGATTGCAACACTTAACAAAGAGCTGCAGTTAGTTTCAGAATGGGTGGCAAGGAATAAGTTAGTCCTAAATATTTCAAAAACTAAAAACATTGTGTTTGTGACAAATCATTCACTAAACCCTAAACCTCAACTAAATCTTGTAACGAATAATGTGGAAATAGAGCAAGTTGAGGTGACTAAACTGCTTGGAGTAACCCTGGATTGTAAACTGTCATGGTCAAAACATATTGATACAACAGTAGCTAAAATGGGGAGAAGTCTGTCCAGAATAATGCGCTGCTCTGCCTTCTTAACTATCACCAAGGCAGGTCCTACAGGCACCTGTTCAGTCGTGTGGTCAGGTGCTGCAAAGAGGACTCAGGAAGGTTGCAATTGGCTCAGAACAGGGCAGCACGTCTGGCCCTTAGTGTCACACCCTGATCTGTTTCACTTGTCTTTGTGATTGTCTCCACCCCCCGTCAGGTGTCGCCCATCTTCCCCATTATCCCCAGTGTATTTATACCTGTGTTCTCTGTTTGTCTGTTGCCAGTTCGTTTTGTTTCGTCCAGCATTTTCCCCTTACTCCTGTGTTTCTCAAGTTCCTGTTTTGTAGTTTTCCCTGTTTTGACCATTCTGCCTGCCCCGACCCTGAGCCTGCCTGCCGTTCTATACCTTTTCACACCACCCTGGATTATTGACCTCTGCCTGCCCTGACCCTGAGCCTGCCTGCCGTTCTGTACCTTGTCACACAACCCTGGATTATTGACCTCTGCCTGCCCTGACCCTGAGCCTGCCTGCCCGTTCTGTACCTTGTCACACCACCCTGGATTATTGACCTCTGCCTGCCCCTGACCCTGAGCCTGCCTGCCGTTCTGTACCTTGTGGTCTCTGATCTGGATTACTGACCTCTGCCTGCCCTGTCCTGACCTGTCGTTTGCCTGCCCTCTGTTTTTTTGTAATAACGTTTGTAATTTTGACACTGTCTGCATCTGAGTCTTCTCCTGAAACGTGATACTTGGGACGTACACAGAGAGCTAACATTGATAATATGCATGTCTATCTCTCCTTGCTCAAAGTGGAGGAGAGATTGACTTCATCACCACTTGTATTTGTGAGAGGTATTGACATGTTGAAAGCATCCGAGCTGTCTGTTTGAACTACTGGCACACAGCTCAGACAACCCATGCATTCCCCCACAAGACATGCCACCAGAGGTCTCTTCACAGTCCCCAAGTCCAGAACAGACTATGGAGGCGCACAGTACTACATAGAGCCATGACTACATGGAACTCTATTCCACATCAAGTAACTCATGCAAGCAGTAAAATTAGATTTCAAAACCAGATAAAAATACACCTTATGGAACAGCGGGGACTGTGAAGCAACACAAACATAGACACATGCATACAAACACACGATAACATACTCACTATACACACACGTACACATGGATTTTGTGTTGTAGATGTGGTAGTAGAGTAGGGGGCCTGAGGGCACACACTTAGTGTGTTGTGAAATCTGTTGTGAATGTATTGTAATGTTTTTAAAAATGTATAACTGCCTTAATGTTGCTGGACCCCAGGAAGAGTAGCTGCTACCTTGGCAGGAACTAATGGGGATCCATAATACATCCAAATACAAATGTCCATGTGTCAAGACATTCCTCTGGTCCCTGTAAACCATGCCCATGTGTCAAGACATTCCTCAGGTCCTGTAAACCATGCCCATGTGTCAAGACATTCCTCTGGTATCTGTATAATAATTATAATAATAATAATATGCCATTTAGCAGACGCTTTTATTCAAGCGACTTACAATTTTTTTTGTGTATGGGTGGTCCCGGGGATCGAACCCACTACCTTGGCGTTACAAGCGCCGTGCTCTACCAGCTGAGCTACAGAGGACCACATCTGTAAACCATGCCCATGTGTCAAGACATTCCTCTGGTCTCTGTAAACCATGCCCATGTGTCAAGACATTCCTCTGGTCTCTGTAAACCATGCCCATGTGTCAAGACAGTCCTCTGGTCTCTGTAAACCATGCCCATGTGTCAAGACATTCCTCTGGTCTCTGTAAACCATGCCCATGTGTCAAGACATTCCTCTGGTCTCTGTAAACCATGCCCATGTGTCAAGACATTCCTCTGGTCTCTGTAAACCATGCCCATGTGTCAAGACATTCCTCTGGTCTCTGTAAACCATGCCCATGTGTCAAGACAGTCCTCTGGACCAGCAGTGACACACTCACTCTCTCTCCTGACCTCCTCTCTCTCCTGACCTCCTCTCTCTCCTGACCTCCTCTCTCTCCTGACCTCCTCTCTCCCCTGACCTCCTCTCTCTCTGACCTCCTCTCTCTCCCGACCTCCTCTCTCTCCTGACCTCCTCTCTCTCTCCTGACCTCCACTCTCTCCTGACCTCCTCTCTCCCTGACCTCCTCTCTCTCCTGACCTCCTCTCTCTCTGACCTCTCTCTCCTGACCTCCTCTCTCTCTGACCTCCTCTCTCTCCTGACCTCCATAGGTGTTTACCCCTAACACATGGGCTTGGAGGAGGTGAACTGAAACCACATGCTTCAAGGTGTCCGATCACAGTAACCATTGGTTCCCACCCCAGACCTCCCCAGTCCTGCCTGCCCACTATAGATATAGTATGATGTCATTGGTGCTGAGCATCCTTGTGTTGATATTCCTAGCCCAACCCCACTCCTCCCCCCCGTCTTCCCCCAATCATCTCCCAGCTCTCCCTGGCTGTCAGTAAGACTGTCTGTCTGCTGAATGTCTGGCCTGTAAACAACCTCAACTCACTGCTCTGTCTGTCTGTCTGTCTGTCTGTCTGCTGAAGGACTAGCCTGTAAACCTCCTCAACTCACTGCTGTGTTTACTGTGAGTGGCAGAGACGGGAGGAGATGGGACCAAAGCAACACACACACACACACACACACACACACACACACACACACCACCCTGGTCTGAGCTGTAAAGTCTGTCCCCTCCTACTATACAGGGTGAATCTCAGAAACAAAGAGTCCTTTCACCATCACACTCCGCACCTGTTCCACCAGATCAGCCCCTGCAGCACACACACGCTCACAAGTCCTCCTCTTGTCCTCCTTACTGGCCCGCCTGCGTTTCTATACAATTTAAAACATCTAAAATGCTCAACTCTAAAATGACCCCAGCCATTATCACCTTGGTTGCTGTAGGTTCATTCACCCCAGTCCATCTACAAACACCTAGCCTGTTAGCTATACAATTAGCCGCTACACATTAACTCACATTAACTCAACACCGGGATTAAAAACGATCATTTAGTACGTACAGAGGAATGAAAAGTTAAACAAATACATTTGCTTTACACAACTTTTGGTAGTTGTTGCAGTTTTACAGCTAATCTCCTGCAATTCGACACATTTTGTCATGACTTATGCCATGTTAATATGATATCTGAGTGAAAGTGACTAACAGAATCAATGGGGTCCCCCTGGGCACGTGGTGGGGAGGGGTGGAGCGTTGGTGGTGGGGTTGGAGACGGGGATGGAGGGGGTGGTGGGGAGGGTGGAGGGGTGGAGGGTGGTGGGGAGGAGGGGTGGAGGGGTGGAGGGGTGGTGGGAGGGGGGGGGGGAGCGTTGGTGGTGGGGTTGGAGACGGGGATGGAGGGGTGGTGGGGAGAGGTGGAGGGGTGGTGGGGAGGGTGGAGGGGTGGAGGGGTGGTGGGGTTGAGGACGGGGGTGGAGGGGTGGTGGAGGGGTGGTGGTGGGGTTGGAGATGGGGGTGGAGGGGTGGTGTGGGTTGAGACGGGGGTGGAGGGGTGGTGGGGGAGGGTGGAGGGGTGGAGGGGTGGTGGGGAGGAGGGTGGAGGGGTGGAGGGGTGGTGGGGAGGGGGGGGGGGGGAGGAGCCGTTGGTGGTGGGGTTGGAGACGGGGATGGAGGGGTGGTGGGGAGGGTGGAGGGGGTGGTGGGGAGGGGTGGAGGGGTGGAGGGGTGGTGGGGTTGGAGACGGGGTGGAGGGGTGGTGGAGGGTGGTGGTGGGGTTGGAGATGGGGGTGGAGGGGTGGTGGTGGGGTTGGAGACGGGGGTGGAGGGGTGGTGGGGAGGGGTGGTGGTGGGGTTGGAGACGGGGTGGAGGGGGTGGTGGTGGGGTTGGAGACGGAGGTGGAGGGGTGGTGGTGGGGTTGGAGACGGGGTGGAGGGTGGTGGTGGGGGTTGGAGACGGGGGTGGAGGGTGGTGGTGGGGTTGGAGACGAGGGTGGAGGGGGGTGGTGGGGTTGGAGACGGGGTGGAGGGGGTGGTGGGGTTGGAGACGGGGGTGGAGGGGTGGTGGTGGGGTTGGAGACGGGGGTGGAGGGGTGGTGGTGGGGGTTGGAGACGGGGATGGAGGGGTGGAGGGTGGTGGAGTTGGAGACGGGGTGGAGGGGTGGTGGAGGGGTGGTGGTGGGGTTGGAGACGGAGGGGTGGAGGGGGTGGTGGGGTTGGAGACGGGGATGGAGGGGGGTGGTGGGGTTGGAGACGAGGGGTGGAGGGGGTGGTGGGGTTGGAGACGGGGTGGAGGGGGTGGTGGGGTTGAGACGGGGATGGAGGGGGTGGTGGGGTTGGAGACGGGGGTGGAGGGGGGTGGTGGGGTTGGAGACGGGGGTGGAGGGGGTGGTGGGGTTGGAGACGGGGGTGGAGGGGTGGAGGGGTGGTGGGGTTGGAGACGGGGATGGAGACGGGGTGGTGGGGTTGGAGACGGGGGTGGAGGGGGTGGTGGGGTTGGAGACGGGGGTGGAGGGGGGGTGGTGGGGTTGGAGACGGGGGGTGGAGGGGGTGGAGGGGTGGTGGGGTTGGAGACGGGGTGGAGGGGTGGAGGGGGGTGGTGGGGTTGGAGACGGGGATGGAGACGGGGTGGTGGGGTTGGAGACGGGGTGGAGGGGGGTGGTGGGGTTGAGACGGGGTGGAGGGGGGTGGTGGGGTTGGAGACGGGGTGGAGGGGTGGAGGGTGGTGGGGTTGGAGACGGGGGTGGAGGGGGGTGGTGGAGGGGTGGTGGTGGGGTTGGAGACGGAGGGGGTGGTGGTGGGGTTGGAGACGGGGGTGGAGGGTGGTGGTGGGGTTGGAGACGGGGTGGAGGGGGTGGTGGGGGTTGGAGACGGGGGGTGGAGGGGTGGTGGTGGGGGTTGGAGACGGAGGGGGGTGGTGGGGTTGGAGACGGGGTGGAGGGGTGGTGGTGGGGTTGGAGACGGGGGTGGAGGGGTGGTGGTGGGGTTGAGACGGGGGTGGAGGGGTGGTGGTGGGGTTGGAGACGGGGGTGGAGGGGTGGTGGGGAGGGGTGGTGGTGGGGTTGGAGACGGGGGTGGAGGGGTGGTGGTGGGGTTGGAGACGGAGGGGGGTGGTGGGGTTGGAGACGGGGGTGGAGGGGGGTGGTGGGGTTGGAGACGGGGTGGAGGGGGTGGTGGTGGGGTTGGAGACGGGGTGGAGGGGGGTGGTGGGGTTGGAGACGGGGGTGGAGGGGTGGTGGTGGGGTTGGAGACGGGGTGGAGGGGTGGTGGTGGTGGTGTTGGAGACGGGGTGGAGAGGTGGTGGTGGTGGGGTTGGAGACGGGGGTGGAGGGGTGGAGGTGGGGTTGGAGACGGGGGTAGAGGGGGTGGTGGTGGGGTTGGACGGGGTGGAGAGGTGGTGGTGGTGGGGTTGGAGACGGGGGTGGAGGGGGTGGTGGTGGGGTTGTAAATAGTCCGGGTGGCCAGTCTATGACTTGGGTGACTGGAGTCCTGTTGAGAAGTCTTTTGGACCTAGACTTGGCACTCCGGTACCGCTTGCCGTGCGGTAGCAGAGAGAACAGTCTATGACTAGGGTGGCTGGAGTCTTTGACAATTTTGAGAGCCTTCCTCTGACACCGCCTGGTATATAGGTCCTGGATGGCAGGAAGCTTGGCCCCAGTGATGTAATGGGCCGTACGCACTACCCTCTGTAGCGCCTTACGGTCAGATGCCGAGCAGTTGCCAAACCAGGCGGTGATGCAACCAGTCAGGATGCTCTCGATGGTGCAGCTGTAGAAGTATTTGAGGATCTGGGGACCCATGCCAAATCTTTTCAGGCTCCTGAGGGGGAAAAGGTGTTGTCGTGCCCTCTTCACAACTGTCTTGGTGTGTTTGGACCATGATAGTTTGTTGGTGATGTGGACCCCAAGGAACTTGAAACTCTCGACCCGCTCCACTTCAGCCCCATCGATGTTAATGGGGGCCTGTTCGGCCCTCCGTTTCCTGTAGTCCATGATCAGTTCTCTCTTTTACCTCATGGCAAGCGGTACCAACGCACCAAGTCTGGAACCAACAGGACACTGAGCAGCTTCTACCACCAAGCCATAAGACTGCTAAACAAGACTGCTAAACAAGACTGCTAAATGCAGTTGAAATCGGAAGTTTACATACACTTAGGTTGAGTCATTAAAACTCATTTTTCAACCACTCCACAAATTTCTTTTTAACAAACTATAGTTTTGGCAAGTCGGGTTAGGACATCTACTTTGTGCATGACACAAGTCATTTTTCCAACAATTGTTTACAGACAGATTATTTCAATTATAATTCACTGTATCACAATTCCAGTGGGTCAGAAGTTTACATACACTAAGTTGACTGTGCCTTTAAACAGCTTGGAAAATTGCAGAAAATGTCATGGCATTAGAAGCTTCTGATAGGCTAATTGACATCATTTGAGTCAATTGAAGGTGTACCTGTGGATGTATTTCAAGGCCTACCTTCAAACTCAGTGCCTCTTTGCTTGACATCATGGGAAAATCTAAAGAAATTAGCCAAGACCTCAGAAAAAAATGTGTAGACCTCCACAAGTCTGGTTCATCCTTGGGAGCAATTTCCAAACGCCTGAAGGTACCACGTTCATCTGTACAAACAATAGTATGCAAGTATAAACACCATGGGACCACGCAGCCGTCATACCGCTCAGGAAGGAGACGCGTTCTGTCTCCAAAGGATGAACGTACTTTGGTGCGAAAAGTGCAAAACAATCCCAGAACAACAGCAAAGGACCTTGTGAAGATGCTGGAGGAAACAGGTACAAAAGTATCTATATCCACAGTAAAACAAGTCCTATATCGACATAACCTGAAAGGCCGCTCAGCAAGGAAGAAGCCACTGCTCCAAAACCGCCATAACTGCAACTGCACATGGGGACAAAGATCTTACTTTTTTGGAGAAATGTCCTCTGGTCTGATGAAACAAAAATTGAACTGTTTGGCCATGATGACCATCGTTATGTTTGGAGGAAAAAGGGGGAACTTGCAAGCCGAAGAACACCATCCCAATCTTGAAGCACGGGGGTGGCAGCATCATGCTGTGGGGGTGCTTTGCTGCAGGAGGGACTGGTGCACTTCACAAAATAGATGGCATCATGAGGAAGGAAAATTATGTGGATATATTGAAGCAACATCTCAAGACATCAGTCAGGAAGTTAAAGCTTGGTCGCAAATGGGTCTTCCAAATGGACAATGACCCCAAGCATACTTCCAAAGTTGTGGCAAAATGGCTTAAGGACAACAAAGTCAAGGTATTGGAGTGGCCATCACAAAGCCCTGACCTCAATCCTATAGAAAATGTGTGGGCAGAACTGAGAAAGCGTGTGCGAGCAAGGAGGCCTACAAACCTGACTCAGTTACACCAGCTCTGTCAGGAGGAATGGGCCAAAAAATGTGGGAAGCTTGTGGAAGGCTACCCGAAATGTTTGACCCAAATTAAACAATTTAAAGGAAATGGTACCAAAATACTAATTGAGTGTATGTAAACTTCTGAACCACTGGGAATGTGATGAAAGAAATAAAAGCTGAAATAAATCATTCTCTCTACTATTATTCTGACATTTCACATTCTTAAAATAAAGTGGTGATCCTAACTGACCTAAGACAGGGATTTTTTACTGGGATTAAATGTCAGAAATTGTGAAAAACTGAGTTTAAATGTATTTGGCTAAGGTGTATGTAAACTTCCGACTTCAACTGTAGCTAATGAAATGGCTACCCGGACTACATACGCCCACAAACACAAACACCACATGACCAAAAGTATATGGGCATCTGTTCGTCAAACATCTAATTTCAAAATGGCGCAGTAGTAGCTGTGCCACTAGAGATCCTGGTTCGAATCCAGGCTCTGTCGTAGCCGGATTCCCATGGGGCGGCGCACAATTGGCCCAGCGTCGTCCAGGGTAGGGGAGGGAATGGCCAGCAGGGATGTAGCTCAGTAGGTAGAGCATGGCGTTTGTAACGCCAGGGTTGAGGGTTCGATTCCCACGGGGGGCCAGTATGAAAAAATAAAATAAAAATAATGTATGCACTCACTAACTGTAAGTCGCTCTGGATAAGAGCGTCTGCTAAATGACTAAAATGTATATGGAGTTGGTCCCCCCTTTGCTGCTATAACAGCCTCCACTCTTCTGGGAAGGCTTTCCACTAGATGTTGGAACATTGCTGCGGGGACTTGCTTCCATTCAGCCACAAGAGCATTAGTGAGGTCTGGCACTGATGTTGGGCAATTAGGCCTGGCTCGCAGTCGGCGTTCCAATTCATCCCAAAGGTGTTCAATGGGGTTGAGGTCAGGGCTTGGTGCAGGCCAGTCAAGTTCTTCCACAACAATCTAGACAAACCATTTTTGTATGGACCTCGCTTTGTGCATGGGGGCATTGTGATGCTGAAACAGGAAAGGGCCTTCCCCAAACTGTTACCACAAAGTTGGAAGTACAGAATCGTCTAGAATGTAATTGTATGCTGTAGCATTAAGATTTCCCTTCACTGGAACTAAGGGGCCTAGCCCCAACCATGAAAAACAGCCCCAGACCATTATTCCTCCTCCACCAAACTTTACAGTTGGCACTATGCATTCAGGCAGGTAGCGTCCATCGGACTGCCAGATGGTGAAACGTGATTCATCACTCCAGAGAACGCGTTTCCAATGCTCAGCAATGGGTGTGGCTGAAATAGCCGAATCGACTAATTTGAAGGCGTGTCCACATACCTTTGTATATATAGTGTATCTACTGTCTATGATAATGATACAGATATCTACTATCTATGATAATGATACAGATCTACTGTATATGATAATGATACAGTTATCTACTGTCTATGATAATGATACAGATATCTACTATATATCAAATAAAATCAAATTGTATTGGTCACATGCGCCGAATACAACAGGTGCAGACATTACAGTGAAATGCTTACTTACAGCCCTTAACCAACAGTGCATTTATTTTTTACAAAAAAGTAAAATAAAACAACAACAAAAAAGTGTTGAGAGAAAAAAAGAGCAGAAGTAAAATAAAGTGACAGTAGGGAGGCTATATATACAGGGGGCACAGTGCAGAGTCAATGTGCGGGGCACCGGCTAGTTGAGGTAGTTGAGGTAATATGTACATGTGGGTAGAGTTAAAGTGACTATGCATAAATAATTAACAGAGTAGCAGCAAGCGTAAAAAGGATGGGGGTTGGGGGCAGTGCAAATAGTCCGGGTAGCCATGATTAGCTGTTCAGGAGTCTTATGGCTTGGGGGTAGAAGCTGTTGAGAAGTCTTTTGGACCTAGACTTGGCACTCGGTACCGCTTGCCCGTGCGGTAGCAGAGAGAACAGTCTATGACTAGGGTGGCTGGAGTCTTTGACAATTTTGAGGGCCTTCCTCTGACACCGCCTGGTATAGAGGTCCTGGATGGCAGGAAGCTTGGCCCCAGTGATGTACTGGGCCGTACACACTACCCTCTGTAGTGCCTTGCGGTCGGAGGCCAAGCAGTTGCCATACCAGGCGGTGATGCAACCAGTCAGGATGCTCTCGATGGTGCAGTTGTAGAATTTTTTGAGGATCTGAGGACCCATGCCAAATCTTTTCAGTCTCCTGAGGGGTAATAGGCTTTGTCGTGCCCTCTTCACGACTGTCTTGGTGTGTTTGGACCATGATAGTTCGTTGGTGATGTGGACACCAAGGAACTTGAAGCTCTCAACCTGTTCCACTACAGCCCCGTCGATGAGAATGGGGCGTGCTCAGTCCTCTTTTTTTTCCTGTAGTCCACAATCATCTCCTTTGTCTTGGTCACGTTGAGGGAGAGGTTGTTGTCCTGGCACCACACGGCCAGGTCTCTGACCTCCTCCCTATAGGCTGTCTCATCGTTGTCGGTGATCAGGCCTACCACTGTTGTGTCGTCGGCAAACTTAATGATGGTGTTGGAGTCGTGCCTGGCCATGCAGTCATGGGTGAACAGAGAGTACAGGAGGGGACTGAGCACACACCCCTGAGGGGCCCCTGTGTTGAGGATCAGTGTGGCGGATGTGTTGTTACCTACCCTTACCACCTGGGGGCGGCCCGTCAGGAAGTCCAGGATCCAGTTGCAGAGGGAGGTGTTTAGTCCCAGGATCTTTAGCTTAGTGATGAGCTTATGATAATGATACAGATATCTACTGTATATGATAATGATACAGATATCTACTATATACGATAATGATACAGATATCTCCTGTCTATGATAATAATACAGCTATCTACTGTCTATGATAATGATACAGATATCTACTGTATATAATGATACAGATATCTACTGTCTATGATAATGATACAGCTATCTACTATCTACGATAATGATACAGATATCTACTGTCTACGATAACGATACAGATATCTACTATCTATGATAATGATATCTACTGTCTACGATAATGATACAGATATCTACTATCTAAGATAATGATACAGATATCTACGATAATGATACAGATATCTACGATAATGATACAGATATCTATGATAATGATACAGTGATGGTGAAGAATGACCCTTCTTCCCTGGCAGAGATAAACAGTTTTAATATGGATGATATGTTCACATGGGGGATTACACCAACAGTAAATATGTAAACAGCACAGCCGGGTCTGTCTATGATAATGATACAGATATCTACTATATACGATAAAGATACAGATATCTACTGTCTATGATAATGATACATATATCTACTATATATGATAATGATACAGATATCTACTGTCTATGATAATGATACATATATCTACTGTATATGATAATGATACAGATATCTACTGTCTATGATAATGATACAGATACCTACTATCTACGATAATGATACATATATCTACTGTATATGATAATGATACATATATCTACTGTATATGATGATACAGATATCTACTGTATATAATGATACAGCTATCTACTATCTACGATGATACAGATATCTACTATCTATGATAATGATACAGATATCTACGATAATGATACAGATATCTACGATAATGATACAGATATCTACAATCTATGATAATGATACAGATATCAACCATCTATGATAATGATACAGATATCTACTATCTATGATAATGATACAGATATATACTGTCTATGATAATGAAACAGATATCTACTGTCTATGATAATGATACAGATATATACCGGCTATGATAATGATACAGATATCTACCGTCTATGATAACGATACAGATATCTACTGTATATGATAATAATACAGATATCTACTGTCTATGATAATGATACAGATATCTACTATATACGATAATGATACAGATATCTCCTGTCTATGATAATGATACATATATCTACTGTATATGATAATGATACAGATATCTACTGTCTATGATAATGATACAGATATCTACTATATATGATAATGATACAGATATCTACTGTATATGATAATGTTACAGATATCTATTGTCTATGATAATGATACAGATATCTACTATTCACGATAACGATACAGATATCTACTGTATATGATAATGATACATATATCTACTGTCTATGATAATGATACAGATATCTACTGTCTATGATAATGATACAGATATCTACTATCTACGATAATGATACAGATATCTACTGTCTATGATAATGATACATATATCTACTGTCTATGATAATGATAAAGATATCTACTGTCTATGATAATGATAAAGATATCTACTATCTACGATAATAATACAGATATCTACTATCTATGATAATGATACAGATATCTACTGTCTATGATAATGATACAGATATCAACTATATATGATAATGATACAGATATCTACTGTCTACGATAATGATACAGATATCTACTGTCTACGATAATGATACAGATATCTACTTTCTACGATAATGATACAGATATCAACCGTCTATGATAATGATAAAGATATCTTCTGTCTATGATAATGATACAGATATCTACCATATACGATAATGATACAGATATCTACTATATATGATAATGATACAGATATCTACTGTATATGATAATGTTACAGATATCTATTGTCTATGATAATGATACAGATATCTACTATTCACGATAACGATACAGATATCTACTGTATATGATAATGATACATATATCTACTGTCTATGATAATGATACATATATCTACTGTCTATGATAATGATACAGATATCTACTATCTACGATAATGATACAGATATCTACTGTCTATGATAATGATACATATATCTACTGTCTATGATAATGATACAGATATCTACTGTCTATGATAATGATACAGATATCTACTATCTACGATAATAATACAGATATCTACTATCTATGATAATGATACAGATATCTACTGTCTACGATAACGATACAGATATCAACTATATATGATAATGATACAGATATCTACTGTCTACGATAATGATACAGATATCTACTGTCTACGATAATGATACAGATATCTACTTTCTACGATAATGATACAGATATCAACCGTCTATGACAATGATAAAGATATCTTCTGTCTATGATAATGATACAGATATCTACCATATACGATAATGATACAGATATCTTCTGTCTACGATAATGATACAGATATCTACTATCTATGATAACGATACAGATATCTACGATAATGATACAGTCATGGTGAAGAATGACCCTTCTTCCCTGGCAGAGATAAACAGTTTTAATATGGATGAAATGTTCACATGGGGGATTACACCAACAGTAAATATGTAAACAGCACAGCCGGGGGGAGAGAGAGAGAGAGAGAGAGAAACGAGAGAGAGAGAGAGAGAGAGAGAGAGAGAGAGAGAGAGAGAGAAAGAGAGAGAGAGAACATAGGGCAGGAAGTGAGCCTGTAACAATGACCTATCAGACATTGATTAACAGGTATGAGCAGCAGTGTGTGTCACATACTGTAGTTGTCTATGAGAACAGAATATATTGCATCGCTTTAGCAAATAATGTCCAGCTATTAGGGTTTTGCTTTACACCAGTATTCAAAGATTTTCATCACACAGTATGAATTAATTATCAAAATGAAGACAGATTTGATATGTGTTTTATCTGAAGTTCTAATGAATCAGTGAGGTCATCAGGAAGTATCCTTGTATTGGAAGGAGAGTCACCTCTGACCCCTTTCCCCAGAACCAAACAAACAGAGAGAGCGACTGCTGGGAGACAGACTGTCTCCACTGGCACTGAAACACACAAACTGACAAGACCACCATGAGACTTACTGGTATTTCCTGTATCAACTGCTGAGAACTATGTCACAAACTCAGGATTAGAACTACTTCACACACTAACCCAACATTAGCATAAAGGACAATTCTGGAAACGTAATGTTACAGAGAGAGTGAAAGCACAAGAGAAAAGGAGAGAGAGAGCAACTGCTGCGTTGTAGTAGTACACAGTATACTGTAGTGACCAGGGTTAGTAACTGTATACTGTAGTGACCAGGGTTAGTAACAGTATACTGTAGTGACCAGGGTTAGTAACAGTATACTGTAGTGACCAGGGTTAGTAACAGTATACTGTAGTGACCAGGTTAGTAACTGTATACTGTAGTGACCAGGGTTAGTAACAGTATACTGTAGTGACTCAGGTTAGTAACTAGTATACTGTAGTGACCAGGGTTAGTAACTGTATACTGTAGTGACCAGGGTTAGTAACTGCTATACTGTAGTGAATCCAGGGTTAGTAACTGTATACTGTAGTGACCAAGGTTAGGTTAGTAACAGTATACTGTAGTGACCAGGGTTAGTAACAGTATACTGTAGTGACCAGGGTTAGTAACAGTATACTGTAGTGACCAGGGTTAGTAACAGTATACTGTAGTGACCAGGGTTAGGGTTAGTAACTGTATACTGTAGTGACCAGGGTTAGTAACTGTATACTGTAGTGACCAGGGGTTAGTAACAGTATACTGTAGTGACCAGGGTTAGTAACTGTATACTGTAGTGACCAGGGTTAGGGTTAGTAACTGTATACTGTAGTGACCAGGGTTAGTAACTGTATACTGTAGTGACCAGGGTTAGTAACTGTATACTGTAGTGACCAGGGTTAGGTTAGTAACAGTATACTGTAGTGACCAGGGTTAGTAACTGTATACTGTAGTGACCAGGGTTAGGGTTAGTAACTGTATACTGTAGTGACCAGGGTTAGTAACTGTATACTGTAGTGACCAGGGTTAGTAACAGTATACTGTAGTGACCAGGGTTAGTAACAGTATACTGTAGTGACCAGGGTTAGGGTTAGTAACTGTATACTGTAGTGACCAGGGTTAGGGTTAGTAACTGTATACTGTAGTGACCAGGGTTAGTAACAGTATACTGTAGTGACCAGGGTTAGGGTTAGTAACTGTATACTGTAGTGACCAGGGTTAGTAACTGTATACTGTAGTGACCAGGGTTAGTAACTGTATACTGTAGTGACCAGGGTTAGGGTTAGTAACAGTATACTGTAGTGACCAGGGTTAGTAACAGTATACTGTAGTGACCAGGGTTAGTAACTGTATACTGTAGTGACCAGGGTTAGTAACTGTATACTGTAGTAACCAGGGTTAGTAACTGTATACTGTAGTGACCAGGGTTAGGGTTAGTAACTGTATACTGTAGTAACCAGGGTTAGTAACAGTATAATGTAGTGACCAGGGTTAGGGTTAGTAACTGCATACTGTAGTGACCAGGGTTAGGTTAGTAACTGTATACTGTAGTGACCAGGGTTAGTAACAGTATACTGTAGTGACCAGGGTTAGGGGTTAGTAACTGTATACTGTAGTGACCAGGGTTAGGGTTAGTAACTGCATACTGTAGTGACCAGGGTTAGTAACAGTATACTGTAGTGACCAGGGTTAGGGTTAGTAACTGTATACTGTAGTGACCAGGGTTAGTAACTGTATACTGTAGTGACCAGGGTTAGTAACTGTATACTGTAGTGACCAGGGTTAGGGTTAGTAACAGTATACTGTAGTGACCAGGGTTAGTAACAGTATACTGTAGTGACCAGGGTTAGGGTTAGTAACTGTATACTGTAGTGACCAGGGTTAGGGTTAGTAACTGTATACTGTAGTGACCAGGGTTAGTAACAGTATACTGTAGTGACCAGGGTTAGGGTTAGTAACTGTATACTGTAGTGACCAGGGGTTAGTAACCGTATACTGTAGTGACCAGGGTTAGTAACTGTATACTGTAGTGACCAGGGTTAGGAGTTAGTAACAGTATACTGTAGTGACCAGGGTTAGTAACAGTATACTGTAGTGACCAGGTTAGTAACTGTATACTGTAGTGACCAGGGTTAGTAACTGTATACTGTAGTAACCAGGGTTAGTAACTGTATACTGTAGTGACCAGGGTTAGGGTTAGTAACTGTATACTGTAGTAACCAGGGTTAGTAACAGTATAATGTAGTGACCAGGGTTAGGGTTAGTAACAGTATACTGTAGTGACCAGGGTTAGGGTTAGTAACTGTATACTGTAGTGACCAGGGTTAGGGTTAGTAACTGTATACTGTAGTGACCAGGGTTAGTAACAGTATACTGTAGTGACCAGGGTTAGGGTTAGTAACTGTATACTGTAGTGACCAGGGTTAGTAACTGTATACTGTAGTGACCAGGGTTAGTAACTGTATACTGTAGTGACCAGGGTTAGGGTTAGTAACAGTATACTGTAGTGACCAGGGTTAGTAACAGTATACTGTAGTGACCAGGGTTAGTAACTGTATACTGTAGTGACCAGGGTTAGTAACTGTATACTGTAGTAACCAGGGTTAGTAACTGTATACTGTAGTGACCAGGGTTAGGGTTAGTAACTGTATACTGTAGTAACCAGGGTTAGTAACAGTATAATGTAGTGACCAGGGTTAGGGTTAGTAACAGTATACTGTAGTGACCAGGGTTAGTAACAGTATACTGTAGTGACCAGGGTTAGTAACTGTATACTGTAGTGACCAGGGTTAGTAACAGTATACTGTAGTAACCAGGGTTAGTAACTGTATACTGTAGTGACCAGGGTTAGGGTTAGTAGCAGTATACTGTAGTGACCAGGGTTAGGGTTAGTAACTGTATACTGTAGTGACCAGGGTTAGTAACTGTATACTGTAGTGACCAGGGTTAGTAACTGTATACTGTAGTGACCAGGGTTAGGGTTAGTAACAGTATACTGTAGTGACCAGGGTTAGTAACAGTATACTGTAGTGACCAGGGTTAGTAACTGTATACTGTAGTGACCAGGGTTAGTAACTGTATACTGTAGTAACCAGGGTTAGTAACTGTATACTGTAGTGACCAGGGTTAGGGTTAGTAACTGTATACTGTAGTAACCAGGGTTAGTAACAGTATAATGTAGTGACCAGGGTTAGTAACTGTATACTGTAGTGACCAGGGTTAGTAACTGTATACTGTAGTGACCAGGGTTAGGGTTAGTAACTGTATACTGTAGTAACCAGGGTTAGTAACAGTATACTGTAGTGACCAGGGTTAGTAACTGTATACTGTAGTGACCAGGGTTAGTAACTGTATACTGTAGTAACCAGGGTTAGGGTTAGTAACTGTATACTGTAGTAACCAGGGTTAGTAACTGTATACTGTAGTGACCAGGGTTAGTAACTCTATACTGCAGTGACCAGGGTTAGGGTTAGTAACTGTATACTGTAGTGACCAGGGTTAGGGTTAGTAACTGTATACTGTAGTGACCAGGGTTAGGGTTAGTAACAGTATACTGTAGTGACCAGGGTTAGTAACAGTATACTGTAGTAACCAGGGTTAGGGTTAGTAACAGTATACTGTAGTGACCAGGGTTAGGGTTAGTAACTGTATACTGTAGTGACCAGGGTTAGGGGTTAGTAACTGTATACTGTAGTGACCAGGGTTAGTAACAGTATACTGTAGTGACCAGGGTTAGTAACAGTATACTGTAGTGACCAGGGTTAGTAACTGTATACTGTAGTGACCAGGGTTAGTAACTGTATACTGTAGTGACCAGGGTTAGTAACAGTATACTGTAGTGACCAGGGTTAGTAACAGTATACTGTAGTGACCAGGGTTAGGGTTAGTAACTGTATACTGTAGTGACCAGGGTTAGGGTTAGTAACTGTATACTGTAGTGACCAGGGTTAGGGTTAGTAACTGTATACTGTAGTGACCAGGGTTAGGGTTAGTAACTGTATACTGTAGTGACCAGGGTTAGTAACAGTATACTGTAGTGACCAGGGTTAGTAACAGTATACTGTAGTGACCAGGGTTAGTAACAGTATACTGTAGTGACCAGGGTTAGGGTTAGTAACAGTATACTGTAGTGACCAGGGTTAGTAACAGTATACTGTAGTGACCAGGGTTAGGGTTAGTAACAGTATACTGTAGTGACCAGGGTTAGTAACTGTATACTGTAGTGACCAGGGTTAGGGTTAGTAACTGTATACTGTAGTGACCAGGGTTAGTACCTGTATACTGTAGTGACCAGGGTTAGTAACAGTATACTGTAGTGACCAGGGTTAGGGTTAGTAACTGTGTAACTGTATACTGTAGTGACCAGGGTTAGTAACAGTATACTGTAGTGACCAGGGTTAGTAACAGTATACTGTAGTGACCAGGGTTAGTAACAGTATACTGTAGTGACCAGGGTTAGTAACTGTATACTGTAGTGACCAGGGTTAGTAACAGTATACTGTAGTGACCAGGGTTAGTAACTGTATACTGTAGTGACTAGGGTTAGTAACAGTATACTGTAGTGACCAGGGTTAGTAACTGTATACTGTAGTGACCAGGGTTAGTAACAGTATACTGTAGTGACCAGGGTTAGTAACTGTATACTGTAATGACAAGGGTTAGGGTTAGTAACAGTATACTGTAGTGACCAGGGTAGTAACTGTATACTGTAGTGACCAGGGTTAGGGTTAGTAACAGTATACTGTAGTGACCAGGGTTAGGGTTAGTAACTGTATACTGTGGTGACCAGGGTTAGTAACTGTATACTATAGTGACCAGGGTTAGTAACAGTATACTGTAGTGACCAGGGTTATGGTTAGTAACTGTATACTGTAGTGACCAGGGTTAGTAACTGTATACTGTAGTGACCAGGGTTAGTAACAGTATACTGTAGTGACCAGGGTTAGTAACAGTATACTGTAGTGACCAGGGTTAGGGTTAGTAACTGTATACTGTAGTGACCAGGGTTAGGGTTAGTAACTGTATACTGTAGTGACCAGGGTTAGGGTTAGTAACTGTATAATGTAGTGACCAGGGTTAGTAACTGTATACTGTAGTAACCAGGGTTAGTAACTGTATACTGTAGTGACCAGGGTTAGTAACTGTATACTGTAGTGACCAGGGTTAGGGTTAGTAACAGTATACTGTAGTGACCAGGGTTAGGGTTAGTAACTGTATACTGTAGTGACCAGGGTTAGTAACAGTATACTGTAGTGACCAGGGTTAGTAAATGTATACTGTAGTGACCAGGGTTAGTAACAGTATACTGTAGTGACCAGGGTTAGTAACAGTATACTGTAGTGACCAGGGTTAGGGTTAGTAACTGTATACTGTAGTGACCAGGGTTAGTAACAGTATACTGTAGTGACCAGGGTTAGTAACTGTATACTGTAGTGACCAGGGTTAGTAACTGTATACTGTAGTGACCAGGGTTAGTAACTGTATACTGTAGTGACCAGGGTTAGGGTTAGTAACAGTATACTGTAGTGACCAGGGTTAGGGTTAGTAACTGTATACTGTAGTGACCAGGGTTAGGGTTAGTAACAGTATACTGTAGTGACCAGGGTTAGGGTTAGTAACAGTATACTGTAGTGACCAGGGTTAGTAACTGTATACTGTAGTGACCAGGGTTAGGGTTAGTAACAGTATACTGTAGTGACCAGGGTTAGGGTTAGTAACTGTATACTGTAGTGACCAGGGTTAGGGTTAGTAACAGTATACTGTAGTGACCAGGGTTAGTAACTGTATACTGTAGTGACCAGGGTTAGTAACAGTATACTGTAGTGACCAGGGTTAGTAACAGTATACTGTAGTGACCAGGGTTAGCAACTGTATACTTTAGTGACCAGGGTTAGTAACAGTATACTGTAGTGACCAGGGTTAGGGTTAGTAACAGTATACTGTAGAGACCAGGGTTAGTAACAGTGTACTGTAGTGACCAGGGTTAGTAACTGTATACTGTAGTGACCAGGGTTAGTAACAGTATACTGTAGTGACCAGGGTTAGGGTTAGTAACAGTATACTGTAGTGACCAGGGTTAGTAACTGTATACTGTAGTGACCAGGGTTAGTAACAGTATACTGTAGTGACCAGGGTTAGTAACTGTATACTGTAGTGACCAAGGTTAGTAACAGTATACTGTCGTGACCAGGGTTAGGGTTAGTAACAGTATACTGTAGTGACCAGGGTTAGTAACAGTATACTGTAGTGACCAGGGTTAGGGTTAGTAACAGTATACTGTAGTGACCAGGGTTAGTAACAGTATACTGTAGTGACCAGGGTTAGTAACAGTATACTGTAGTGACCAGGGTTAGGGTTAGTAACAGTATACTGTAGTGACCAGGGTTAGTAACAGTATACTGTAGTGACCAGGTTTAGTAACTGTATACTGTAGTGACCAGGGTTAGTAACAGTAAAACTGTAGTGACCAGGGTTAGGGTTAGTAACTGTATACTGTAGTGACCAGGGTTAGGGTTAGTAACTGTATACTGTAGTGACCAAGGTTAGTAACAGTATACTGTAGTGACCAGGGTTAGGGTTAGTAACAGTATACTGTAGTGACCAGGGTTAGTAACTGTATACTGTAGTGACCAGGGTTAGTAACAATATACTGTAGTGACCAGGGTTAGTAACTGTATACTGTAGTGACCAGGGTTAGTAACAGTATACTGTAGTGACTAGGGTTAGTAACAGTATACTGTAGTGACCAGGGTTAGTAACTGTATACTGTAGTGACCAGGGTTAGTAACAGTATACTGTAGTGACCAGGGTTAGTAACAGCATACTGTAGTGACCAGGGTTAGTAACTGTATACTGTAGTGACCAGGGTTAGTAACAGTATACTGTAGTGACCAGGGTTAGGGTTAGTAACTGTATACTGTAGTAACCAGGGTTAGGGTTAGTAACTGTATACTGTAGTGACCAAGGTTAGGGTTAGTAACTGTATACTGTAGTGACCAGGTTTAGTAACTGTATACTGTAGTGACCAGGGTTAGTAACAGTATACTGTAGTGACCAGGGTTAGTAACTGTATACTGTAGTGACCAGGGTTAGTAACAGTATACTGTAGTGACCAGGGTTAGTAACAGTATACTGTAGTGACCAGGGTTAGGGTTAGTAACGGTATACTGTAGTGACCAGGGTTAGTAACAGTATACTGTAGTGACCAGGGTTAGGGTTAGTAACAGTATACTGCAGTGACCAGGGTTAGGGTTAGTAACAGTATACTGTAGTAACCAGGGTTAGTAACAGTATACTGTAGTGACCAAGGTTAGTAACAGTATACTGTAGTGACCAGGGTTAGGGTTAGTAACAGTATACTGTAGTGACCAGGGTTAGTAACAGTATACTGTAGTGACCAGGGTTAGTAACTGTATACTGTAGTGACCAGGGTTAGTAACTGTATACTGTAGTGACCAGGGTTAGGGTTAGTAACAGTATACTGTAGTGACCAGGGTTAGGGTTAGTAACTGTATACTGTAGTGACCAGGGTTAGTAACAGTATACTGTAGTGACCAGGGTTAGGGTTAGTAACTGTATACTGTAGTAACCAGGGTTAGTAACCGTATACTGTAGTGACCAGGGTTAGTAACAGTATACTGTAGTGACCAGGGTTAGCAACTGTATACTGTAGTGACCAGGGTTAGTAACTGTATACTGTAGTGACCAGGGTTAGTAACAGTATACTGTAGTGACCAGGGTTAGGGTTAGTAACAGTATACTGTAGTGACCAGGGTTAGTAACAGTATACTGTAGTGACCAGGGTTAGGGTTAGTAACAGTATACTGTAGTGACCAGGGTTAGTAACAGTATACTGTAGTGACCAGGGTTAGTAACAGTATACTGTAGTGACCAGGGTTAGGGTTAGTAACAGTATACTGTAGTGACCAGGTTAGTAACAGTATACTGTAGTGACCAGGTTTAGTAACTGTATACTGTAGTGACCAGGGTTAGTAACAGTAAAACTGTAGTGACCAGGGTTAGGGTTAGTAACTGTATACTGTAGTGACCAGGGTTAGGGTTAGTAACTGTATACTGTAGTGACCAAGGTTAGTAACAGTATACTGTAGTGACCAGGGTTAGGGTTAGTAACAGTATACTGTAGTGACCAGGGTTAGTAACTGTATACTGTAGTGACCAGGTTAGTAACAATATACTGTAGTGACCAGGGTTAGTAACTGTATACTGTAGTGACCAGGGTTAGTAACAGTATACTGTAGTGACTAGGTTGTAACAGTATACTGTAGTGACCAGGGTTAGTAACTGTATACTGTAGTGACCAGGGTTAGTAACAGTATACTGTAGTGACCAGGGTTAGTAACAGTATACTGTAGTGACCAGGGTTAGTAACTGTATACTGTAGTGACCAGGGTTAGTAACAGTATACTGTAGTGACCAGGGTTAGGGTTAGTAACTGTATACTGTAGTAACCAGGGTTAGGGTTAGTAACTGTATACTGTAGTGACCAAGGTTAGGGTTAGTAACTGTATACTGTAGTGACCAGGTTTAGTAACTGTATACTGTAGTGACCAGGGTTAGTAACAGTATACTGTAGTGACCAGGGTTAGTAACTGTATACTGTAGTGACCAGGGTTAGTAACAGTATACTGTAGTGACCAGGGTTAGTAACAGTATACTGTAGTGACCAGGGTTAGGGTTAGTAACGGTATACTGTAGTGACCAGGGTTAGTAACAGTATACTGTAGTGACCAAGGGTTAGGAGTTAGTAACAGTATACTGCAGTGACCAGGGTTAGGGTTAGTAACAGTATACTGTAGTAACCAGGGTTAGTAACAGTATACTGTAGTGACCAAGGTTAGTAACAGTATACTGTAGTGACCAGGGTTAGGGTTAGTAACAGTATACTGTAGTGACCAGGGTTAGTAACAGTATACTGTAGTGACCAGGGTTAGTAACTGTATACTGTAGTGACCAGGGTTAGGTTAGTAACAGTATACTGTAGTGACCAGGGTTAGGGTTAGTAACTGTATACTGTAGTGACCAGGGTTAGTAACAGTATACTGTAGTGACCAGGGTTAGGGTTAGTAACTGTATACTGTAGTAACCAGGTTAGTAACAGTATACTGTAGTGACCAGGGTTAGTAACAGTATACTGTAGTGACCAGGTTAGCAACTGTATACTGTAGTGACCAGGGTTAGTAACTGTATACTGTAGTGACCAGGGTTAGTAACAGTATACTGTAGTGACCAGGGTTAGGGTTAGTAACAGTATACTGTAGTGACCAGGGTTAGAGTTAGTAACAGTATACTGTAGTGACCAGGGTTAGTAACTGTAGACTGTAGTGACCAGGGTTAGGGTTAGTAACTGTATACTGTAGTGACCAGGGTTAGGGTTAGTAACTGTATACTGTAGTGACCAGGGTTAGTAACAGTATACTGTAGTGACCAGGGTTAGGGTTAGTAACAGTATACTGTAGTGACCAGGGTTATGTTTAGTAACAGTATACTGTAGTGACCAGGGTTAGTAACTGTATACTGTAGTGACCAGGGTTAGGGTTAGTAACAGTATACTGTAGTGACCAGGGTTAGTAACTGTATACTGTAGTGACCAGGGTTAGGGTTAGTAACAGTATACTGTAGTGACCAGGGTTAGGTTAGTAACTGTATACTGTAGTGACCAGGGTTAGGGGTTAGTAACAGTATACTGTAGTGACCAGGGTTAGTAACAGATACTGTAGTGACCAGGGTTAGGGTTAGCAACAGTATACTGTAGTGACCAGGGTTAGTAACTGTATACTGTAGTGACCAGGGTTAGTAACAGTATACTGTAGTGACCAGGGTTAGGGTTAGTAACAGTATACTGTAGTGACCAGGGTTAGGGTTAGTAACAGTATACTGTAGTGACCAGGGTTAGGGTTAGTAACAGTATACTGTAGTGACCAGGGTTAGGGTTAGTAACTGTATACTGTAGTGACCAGGGTTAGGGTTAGTAACAGTATACTGTAGTGACCAGGGTTAGGGTTAGTAACTGTATACTGTAGTGACCAGGGTTAGTAACTGTATACTGTAGTGACCAGGGTTAGTAACTGTATACTGTAGTGACCAGGGTTAGTAACTGTATACTGTAGTGACCAGGGTTAGGGTTAGTAACTGTATACTGTAGTGACCAGGGTTAGTAACTGTATACTGTAGTGACCAGGGTTAGTAACTGTATACTGTAGTGACCAGGGTTAGTAACTGTATACTGTAGTGACCAGGGTTAGTAACTGTATACTGTAGTGACCAGGGTTAGTAACTGTATACTGTAGTGACCAGGGTTAGTAACAGTATACTGTAGTGACCAGGGTTAGTAACAGTATACTGTAGTGACCAGGGTTAGGGTTAGTAACTGTATACTGTAGTGACCAGGGTTAGTAACTGTATACTGTAGTGACCAGGGTTAGTAACTGTATACTGTAGTGACCAGGGTTAGTAACTGTATACTGTAGTGACCAGGGTTAGTAACTGTATACTGTAGTGACCAGGGTTAGGGTTAGTAACTGTAGTGACCAGGGTTAGTAACTGTATACTGTAGTGACCAGGGTTAGGGTTAGTAACTGTATACTGTAGTGACCAGTGTTAGTAACTGTATACTGTAGTGACCAGGGTTAGTAACTGTATACTGTAGTGACCAGGGTTAGTAACAATATACTGTAGTGACCAGGGTTAGTAACAGTATACTGTAGTGACCAGGGTTAGTAACTGTATACTGTAGTGACCAGGGTTAGTAACTGTATACTGTAGTGACCAGGGTTAGTAACTGTATACTGTAGTGACCAGGGTTAGTAACTGTATACTGTAGTGACCAGGGTTAGGGTTAGTAACTGTAGTGACCAGGGTTAGTAACTGTATACTGTAGTGACCAGGGTTAGTAACTGTATACTGTAGTGACCAGGGTTAGTAACTGTATACTGTAGTGACCAGGGTTAGGGTTAGTAACTGTAGTGACCAGGGTTAGTAACTGTATACTGTAGTGACCAGGGTTAGTAACTGTATACTGTAGTGACCAGGGTTAGTAACTGTATACTGTAGTGACCAGGGTTAGGGTTAGTAACTGTATACTGTAGTGACCAGGGTTAGGGTTAGTAACTGTATACTGTAGTGACCAGGGTTAGTAACTGTATACTGTAGTGACCAGGGTTAGGGTTAGTAACTGTAGTGACCAGGGTTAGTAACTGTATACTGTAGTGACCAGGGTTAGTAACTGTATACTGTAGTGACCAGGGTTAGTAACTGTATACTGTAGTGACCAGGGTTAGGGTTAGTAACTGTATACTGTAGTGACCAGGGTTAGGGTTAGTAACTGTATACTGTGTCGTCCTGATGCAGCAGTGACAGCTTCAGCAGCTTATCTCCTGTTACACTCTGGCTTTTTTTAACTACAGACTTCCTGACCTCCTGCATCTTCTGCTTTTACTAGCAGCCATGATCACACACACACACACACACACACACACACACACACACACGAGGACAAGAGAGGACAGAGACAGACAGAGAAGGAAAGTGAGAGATCGAAGCCAGAGATTGAGAGCAGACAGAGGGACACAGACCCTGACAGACAGAGGGACACAGACCCTGACAGACAGAGGGACACAGACCCTGACAGACAGAGGGACACAGACTCTGACAGACAGAGGGACACAGACCCTGACAGACAGAGGGACACTGTGCTGCCTTCTCATTCCAACTTTGTAATCCACTCACCAGCAGCTACACGGCCTCACACTTTAGAAACACTTCAGATCATTCAGTATGAAAAAAAAATAATGTATGCACTCACTGACTGTAAGTCGCTCTGGATAAGAGCGTCTGCTAAAATGTAAAAATGTACGTATTCAACTGTGAAGTTCCAGCGATCTGGTTGGCCGTTAGTTAGTTCAACAGCTGGTCTTCATATACAGCTTCTAAAGCCTGGTGCGTGTCCCAAATGCTCCCTACGGGCCCTGGTCAGAAGCCCTGTAGAGACACAACTAGTGGATCTGATGGGCTTCTCAAAAAGCCTGGTTTCATACAGCTTCTAAAGGCAGAGGGTTAATGAAGCTCAAAAAAGGGCTGAGAATCTCTCTGACGCAGAAATACTCTCACATTACAGAGCTGGGGTGAGGGGGGTAGAGGGTGAGGGTAGAGGGTGAGGGGGTAGAGGGGGTGAGGGTAGAGGGGTGAGGGGGTAGAGGGTGAGGGGGGTAGAGGGGTGAGGGGTAGAGGAGTGAGGGGGTAGAGGGGTGAGGGGGTAGAGGGTGAGGGGGTAGAGGGGTGAGGGTAGAGGGTGAGGGTAGAGGGGTGAGGGTCAGAGGGGGTAGAGGGGTGAGGGTAGAGGGGTGAGGGGGTAGAGGGGTGAGGGGTAGAGGGTTGAGGGGGTAGAGGGTGAGGGGGTAGAGGGGTGAGGGGGGTAGAGGGGTGAGGGGTAGAGGGGTGAGGGGGGTAGAGGGGTGAGGGGGTAGAGGGGTGAGGGGGTAGAGGGGGTAGAGGGGTGAGGGGGTAGAGGGGTGAGGGGGGTAGAGGGCTGAGAATTGTGGTCCTCTGTAGCTCAGCTGGTAGAGCACGGCGCTTGTAACGCCAAGGTAGTGGGTTCGATCCCCGGGACCACCCATACACAAAAATGTATGCACGCATGACTGTAAGTCGCTTTGGATAAAAGCGTCTGCTAAATGGCATGTTATTTATTATTGGGGGTAGAGGGGTGAGGGGGTAGAGGGGTGAGGGGGTAGAGGGGTGAGGGGGTAGAGGGGTGAGGGGCATGGAAATAGGAGGTGGCTACTAGCTGACGCCGCAACTCAAAGTGAAATCTAAGCAGGTGGTCTACAAGCTAACATTCCTCCAGACGGCACAAAATAAAACTAGGGAAACGAATGAATGAACCAGCGACTGGAAAAAAGCAAAACTCACCAAACTTCTACATAGACTTTATACGCTAGAAAACCAGCTGATTTACTTTGCACAAAATGGTCAGTTACACAGAGCAGGTGCTGAAACATACCTCCATATTTAGAATCCTCCGTATCCAGCCACTCAGTCGTTAGTTTAGTAGTCCCGTTCAGAGGTCCTCCTCTCTGCCGACAATCATAACTAGGGTTCGGTCTGTGCGCTCGTCTTGTCTATTTGTCCGGAAGGCACCTTAAAAATGTTCAACTGCTTGGAGTTCCTGCACCTCTTGTAGAATATTGGCCTTGAAAAAAAGACTGCGCTTCTGGCACCTAAATATAAACGGTACGGGCACCTATTTCCGTTCAGGCACCGCAGGGCTGCGGTGGTTGTCCTTCTCTGAAACACATTATGTGTTTGTCACAGCGCCTCAGACCCTTCACTGAAGTGGCAGAATACTCCGGGGCTTTGACATAAGGGGCTCCCTGGTCTCTCATTGGCTGGCTGAAGCCCCCCTCTCTCCTTGGCCACACCCTCACCACTCATCCCACTAACTCAGCCCTCCGCTCCTTTTTTTCACACCAGGGTCCATGACAAGCTCGTGTGCGGTTCTAAAGCAGAAGTGTTTCAGAAGGTTTCATGGTTAACCATCGTCTGTTCATTCCAACTAGAGGGGGTTTTAGTCTTCTGGTTTTTCATTTCCCCTTTTTCACTCAGTTTCATTCCTCTGTTCATCTCTGAGAATTTATTTATTTTAGGGGATTTTGTCGAGTTGGTTTGGGGATATGACTGGGTTGAGTTGGGTTGGGGGATATGACTGGGTTGACTTGGGTTGGGGAGGTATGGGGATATGACTGGGTTGGAGTTGGGTTGGGGAGGTATGGGGATATGACTGGGTTGAGTTGGGTTGGGGGAGGTATGGGGATATGACTGGGTTGAGTTGGGTTGGGGGATATGACTGGGTTGACTTGGGTTGGGGGAGGTATGGGGATATGACTGGAGTTGAGTTGGGTTGGGGAGGTATGGGGATATGACTGGGTTGAGTTGGGTTGGGGAGGTATGGGGGATATGACTGGGTTGAGTTGGGTTGGGGATATGACTGGGTTGACTTGGGTTGGGGGAGGTATGGGGATATGACTGGGTTGAGTTGGGTTGGGGAGGTATGGGGATATGACTGGGTTGAGTTGGGTTGGGGGGATATGACTGGGTTGAGTTGGGTTGGGGAGGTATGGGGATATGACTGGGTTGAGTTGGGTTGGGGAGGTATGGGGATATGACTGGGTTGAGTTGGGTTGGGGAGGTATGGGATATGACTGGGTTGAGTTGGGTTGGGGAGGTATGGGGATATGACTGGGTTGAGTTGGGTTGGGGAGGTATGGGATATGACTGGGTTGGAGTTGGGTTGGGGAGGTATGGGGATATGACTGGGTTGAGTTGGGTTGGGGAGGTATGGGGATATGACTGGGTTGAGTTGGGTTGGGGAGGTATGGGGATATGACTGGGTTGAGTTGGTTTGGGGGATATGACTGGGTTGACTTGGGTTGGGGAGGTATGGGGATATGACTGGGTTGAGTTGGGTTGGGGAGGTATGGGGATATGACTGGGTTGAGTTGGGTTGGGGGATATGACTGGGTTGAGTTGGGTTGGGGAGGTATGGGGATATGGACTGGGTTGGAGTTGGGTTGGGGAGGTATGGGGATATGACTGGGTTGAGTTGGGTTGGGGAGGTATGGGATATGACTGGGTTGAGTTGGGTTGGGGAGGTATGGGGATATGACTGGGTTGAGTTGGGTTGGGGAGGTATGGGATATGACTGGGTTGAGTTGGGTTGGGGAGGTATGGGGATATGCCTGGGCTGAGTTGGGTTGGGGGATATGACTGGGTTGAGTTGGGTTGGGGGAGGTATGGGGATATGCCTGGGTTGGAGTTGGGTTGGGGGATATGACTGGGTTGGAGTTGGGTTGGGGAGGTATGGGGATATGACTGGGTTGGAGTTGGGTTGGGGGATAAGGACTGGGTTGAGTTGGGTTGGGGAGGTATGGGGATATGGACTGGGTTGGAGTTGGGTTGGGGATATGACTGGGTTGAGTTGGGTTGGGGAGGTATGGGGATATGACTGGGTTGAGTTGGGGTTGGATATGACTGGGTTGAGTTGGGTTGGGGAGGTATGGGGATATGCCTGGGTTGAGTTGGGTTGGGGGATATGACTGGGTTGAGTTGGGTTGGGGAGGTATGGGGATATGACTGGGTTGAGTTGGGTTGGGGGATATGACTGGGTTGAGTTGGGTTGGGGAGGTATGGGGATATGACTGGGTTGGAGTTGGGTTGGGGAGGTATGGGATATGACTGGGTTGAGTTGGGTTGGGGAGGTATGGGATATGACTGGGTTGAGTTGGGTTGGGGAGGTATGGGGATATGACTGGGTTGAGTTGGGTTGGGGAGGTATGGGGGATATGACTGGGTTGAGTTGGGTTGGGGAGGTATGGGGATATGACTGGGTTGAGTTGGGTTGGGGAGGTATGGGGATATGACTGGGTTGAGTTGGGTTGGGGGATATGACTGGGTTGACTTGGGTTGGGGAGGTATGGGGATATGACTGGGTTGAGTTGGGTTGGGGAGGTATGGGGATATGACTGGGTTGAGTTGGGTTGGGGATATGACTGGGTTGAGTTGGGTTGGGGAGGTATGGGGATATGACTGGGTTGAGTTGGGTTGGGGAGGTATGGGGATATGACTGGGTTGAGTTGGGTTGGGGATATGACTGGGTTGGAGTTGGGTTGGGGAGGTATGGGGATATGACTGGGTTGAGTTGGGTTGGGGAGGTATGGGGATATGACTGGGTTGAGTTGGGTTGGGGAGGTATGGGATATGACTGGGTTGAGTTGGGTTGGGGAGGTATGGGGATATGACTGGGTTGAGTTGGGTTGGGGAGGTATGGGATATGACTGGGTTGAGTTGGGTTGGGGAGGTATGGGGATATGACTGGGTTGAGTTGGGTTGGGGAGGTATGGGGATATGACTGGGTTGAGTTGGGTTGGGGAGGTATGGGGATATGACTGGGGTTGAGTTGGTTTGGGGGATATGACTGGGTTGACTTGGGTTGGGGAGGTATGGGGATATGACTGGGTTGAGTTGGGTTGGGGAGGTATGGGGATATGACTGGGTTGGAGTTGGGTTGGGGGATATGACTGGGTTGAGTTGGGTTGGGGAGGTATGGGGATATGACTGGGTTGAGTTGGGTTGGGGAGGTATGGGGATATGACTGGGTTGAGTTGGGTTGGGGAGGTATGGGATATGACTGGGTTGGAGTTGGGTTGGGGAGGTATGGGGATATGACTGGGTTGAGTTGGGTTGGGGGGGTATGGGATATGACTGGGTTGAGTTGGGTTGGGGAGGTATGGGGATATGCCTGGGTTGAGTTGGGTTGGGGGATATGACTGGGTTGAGTTGGGTTGGGGAGGTATGGGGATATGCCTGGGTTGGAGTTGGGTTGGGGGGATATGACTGGGTTGAGTTGGGTTGGGGAGGTATGGGGATATGACTGGGTTGGAGTTGGGTTGGGGGATATGACTGGGTTGAGTTGGGTTGGGGAGGTATGAGGATATGACTGGGTTGAGTTGGGTTGGGGGATATGACTGGGTTGGAGTTGGGTTGGGGAGGTATGGGGATATGACTGGGTTGGAGTTGGGTTGGGGGATATGACTGGGTTGACTTGGGTTGGGGAGGTATGGGGATATGCCTTGGTTGAGTTGGGTTGGGGGATATGACTGGGTTGAGTTGGGTTGGGGGAGGTATGGGGATATGACTGGGTTGAGTTGGGTTGGGGATATGACTGGGTTGAGTTGGGTTGGGGAGGTATGGGGATATGACTGGGTTGAGTTGGGTTGGGGAGGTATGGGATATGACTGGGTTGAGTTGGGTTGGGGAGGTATGGGGATATGACTGGGTTGAGTTGGTTTGGGGATATGACTGGGTTGACTTGGGTTGGGGAGGTATGGGGATATGACTAGGGTTGAGTTGGGTTGGGGAGGTATGGGGATATGACTGGGTTGAGTTGGGTTGGGGGATATGACTGGGTTGAGTTGGGTTGGGGAGGTATGGGGATATGACTGGGTTGAGTTGGGTTGGGGAGGTATGGGGATATGACTGGGTTGAGTTGGGTTGGGGAGGTATGGGATATGACTGGGTTGAGTTGGGTTGGGGAGGTATGGGGATATGACTGGGTTGAGTTGGGTTGGGGAGGTATGGGATATGACTGGGTTGAGTTGGGTTGGGGAGGTATGGGGATATGCCTGGGTTGAGTTGGGTTGGGGGATATGACTGGGTTGAGTTGGGTTGGGGAGGTATGGGGATATGCCTGGGTTGAGTTGGGTTGGGGGATATGACTGGGTTGAGTTGGGTTGGGGAGGTATGGGGATACGACTGGGTTGGAGTTGGGTTGGGGGATATGGACTGGGTTGAGTTGGGTTGGGGAGGTATGGGGATATGACTGGGTTGAGTTGGGTTGGGGGATATGACTGGGTTGGAGTTGGGTTGGAGGTATGGGGATATGACTGGGTTGAGTTGGGTTGGGGGATATGACTGGGTTGAGTTGGGTTGGGGAGGTATGGGGATATGCCTGGGTTGAGTTGGGTTGGGGATATGACTGGGTTGAGTTGGGTTGGGGAGGTATGGGGATATGACTGGGTTGAGTTGGGTTGGGGGATATGACTGGGTTGAGTTGGGTTGGGGAGGTATGGGGATATGACTGGGTTGAGTTGGGTTGGGGAGGTATGGGATATGACTGGGTTGAGTTGGGTTGGGGAGGTATGGGATATGACTGGGTTGAGTTGGGTTGGGGAGGTATGGGGATATGACTGGGTTGAGTTGGGTTGGGGAGGTATGGGGATATGACTGGGTTGGAGTTGGGTTGGGGAGGTATGGGGATATGACTGGGTTGAGTTGGGTTGGGGAGGTATGGGGATATGACTGGGTTGGAGTTGGGTTGGGGATATGACTGGGTTGACTTGGGTTGGGGAGGTATGGGGATATGACTGGGTTGAGTTGGGTTGGGGAGGTATGGGGATATGACTGGGTTGAGTTGGGTTGGGGGATATGACTGGGTTGAGTTGGGTTGGGGAGGTATGGGGATATGACTGGGTTGAGTTGGGTTGGGGAGGTATGGGGATATGACTGGGTTGAGTTGGGTTGGGGGATATGACTGGGTTGAGTTGGGTTGGGGAGGTATGGGGATATGACTGGGTTGGAGTTGGGTTGGGGAGGTATGGGGATATGACTGGGTTGAGTTGGGTTGGGGAGGTATGGGATATGACTGGGTTGAGTTGGGTTGGGGAGGTATGGGGATATGACTGGGTTGAGTTGGGTTGGGGAGGTATGGGATATGACTGGGTTGAGTTGGGTTGGGGAGGTATGGGGATATGACTGGGTTGAGTTGGGTTGGGGAGGTATGGGGGATATGACTGGGTTGGAGTTGGGTTGGGGAGGTATGGGGATATGACTGGGTTGAGTTGGTTTTGGGGGGATATGACTGGGTTGACTTGGGTTGGGGAGGTATGGGGATATGACTGGGTTGAGTTGGGTTGGGGAGGTATGGGGATATGACTGGGTTGAGTTGGGTTGGGGGATATGACTGGGTTGAGTTGGGTTGGGGAGGTATGGGGATATGACTGGGTTGAGTTGGGTTGGGGAGGTATGGGGATATGACTGGGTTGAGTTGGGTTGGGGAGGTATGGGATATGACTGGGTTGAGTTGGGTTGGGGAGGTATGGGGATATGACTGGGTTGAGTTGGGTTGGGGAGGTATGGGATATGACTGGGTTGGAGTTGGGTTGGGGAGGTATGGGGATATGCCTGGGTTGAGTTGGGTTGGGGAGATATGTTACTGGGTTGAGTTTGGGGTTGACTGCTGAGTTGGGTTGGGGAGGTATGGGGATATGACTGGGTTGGAGTTGGGTTGGGGGATATGACTGGGTTGAGTTGGGTTGGGGAGGTATGGGGATATGACTGGGTTGAGTTGGGTTGGGGATATGACTGGGTTGACTTGGGTTGGGGAGGTATGGGGATATGACTGGGTTGAGTTGGGTTGGGGGATATGACTGGGTTGAGTTGGGTTGGGGAGGTATGGGGATATGACTGGGTTGGAGTTGGGTTGGGGAGGTATGGGATATGACTGGGTTGAGTTGGGTTGGGGAGGTATGGGATATGACTGGGTTGAGTTGGGTTGGGGAGGTATGGGGATATGACTGGGTTGAGTTGGGTTGGGGGATATGACTGGGTTGAGTTGGGTTGGGGAGGTATGGGAATATGACTGGGTTGGAGTTGGTTTTGGGGGATATGACTGGGTTGAGTTGGGTTGGGGAGGTATGGGGATATGGACTGGGTTGAGTTGGGCTGGGAGATATGACTGGGTTGAGTTGGGTTGAGGGAGGAATGGATATGACTGGGTTGAAGTTGGTTTGGGAGATATGACTGGGTTGAGTTGGGTTGGGGAGGTATGGGGATATGACTGGGTTGAGTTGGGTTGGGGAGGTATGGGGTTTGACTGGGTTGAGTTTGGGAGGTATGGGAATATGACTGGGTTGAGTTGGTTTGGGGGATATGACTGGGTTGAGTTGGGTTGGGGAGGTATGGGGATATGACTGGGTTGAGTTGGGTTGGGGGATATGACTGGGTTGGAGTTGGGTTGGGGAGGTCATGGGGATATGACTGGGTTGAGTTGGGTTGGGGGATATGACTGGGTTGAATTGGGTTGGGGAGGTATGGGGATATATGACTGGGTTGGAGTTGGTTTTGGGGGATATGACTGGGTTGAGTTGGTTTGGGGGATATGACTGGGTTGAGTTGGGTTGGGGAGGTATGGGGATATGACTGGGTTGGAGTTGGGTTGGGGAGGTATGGGGATATGACTGGGTTGAGTTGGGTTGGGGAGGTATGGGATATGACTGGGTTGAGTTGGGTTGGGGAGGTATGGGGATATGACTGGGTTGAGTTGGGTTGGGGGAGGTATGGGGATATGACTGGGTTGGAGTTGGGTTGGGGAGGTATGGGGATATGACTGGGTTGAGTTGGGTTGGGGAGGTATGGGATATGACTGGGTTGAGTTGGTTTGGGGAGATATGACTGGGCTGAGTTGGGTTGGTGGATATGACTGGGTTGAGTTGGTTTGGGGGATATGACTGGGTTGAGTTGGGTTGGGGAGGTATGGGGATATGACTGGGTTGAGTTGGGTTGGGGGATATGACTGGGTTGAGTTGGGTTGGGGAGGTATGGGGATATGACTGGGTTGAGTTGGGTTGGGGGATATGACTGGGTTGGAGTTGGGTTGGGGGAGGTATGGGGATATGACTGGGTTGAGTTGGGTTGGGGGATATGACTGGGTTGAGTTGGGTTGGGGAGGTATGGGGATATGCCTGGGTTGAGTTGGGTTTGGGGATATGACTGGGTTGAGTTGGGTTGGGGAGGTATGGGGATATGACTGGGTTGAGTTGGGTTGGGGGATATGACTGGGTTGAGTTGGGTTGGGGAGGTATGGGGATATGACTGGGTTGAGTTGGGTTGGGGAGGTATGGGATATGACTGGGTTGAGTTGGGTTGGGGAGGTATGGGATATGACTGGGTTGAGTTGGGTTGGGGAGGTATGGGGATATGACTGGGTTGAGTTGGGTTGGGGAGGTATGGGGATATGACTGGGTTGAGTTGGGTTGGGGAGGTATGGGGATATGACTGGGTTGAGTTGGGTTGGGAGGTATGGGGATATGACTGGGTTGAGTTGGGTTGGGGGATATGACTGGGTTGGCTTGGGTTGGGGAGGTATGGGGATATGACTGGGTTGGAGTTGGGTTGGGGAGGTATGGGGATATGACTGGGTTGAGTTGGAGTTGGGGGATATGACTGGGTTGAGTTGGGTTGGGGAGGTATGGGGATATGACTGGGTTGAGTTGGGGTTGGGGAGGTATGGGGATATGACTGGGTTGGAGTTGGGTTGGGGGATATGACTGGGTTGAGTTGGGTTGGGGAGGTATGGGGATATGACTGGGTTGAGTTGGGTTGGGGAGGTATGGGGATATGACTGGGTTGAGTTGGGTTGGGGAGGTATGGGATATGACTGGGTTGAGTTGGGTTGGGGAGTGTATGGGGATATGACTGGGTTGAGTTGGGTTGGGGAGGTATGGGATATGACTGGGTTGAGTTGGGTTGGGGAGGTATGGGGATATGACTGGGTTGAGTTGGGTTGGGGAGGTATGGGGATATGACTGGGTTGAGTTGGGTTGGGAAGGTATGGGGATATGACTGGGGTTGAGTTGGTTTGGGGGATATGACTGGGTTGACTTGGGTTGGGGAGTATGGGGATATGACTGGGTTGAGTTGGGTTGGGGAGGTATGGGGATATGGACTGGGTTGAGTTGGGTTGGGGAAATGACTGGGTTGGAGTTGGGTTGGGGAGGTATGGGGATATGACTGGGTTGAGTTGGGTTGAGAGGTATGGGGATATGACTGGGTTGAGTTGGGTTGGGGAGGTAGGGGATATGACTGGGTTGAGTTGGGTTGGGGAGGTATGGGGATATGACTGGGTTGAGTTGGGTTGGGGAGGTATGGGATATGACTGGGTTGAGTTGGGTTGGGGAGGTATGGGGATATGCCTGGGTTGAGTTGGGTTGGGGGGATATGGACTGGGTTGAGTTGGGTTGGGGAGGTATGGGGATATGCCTGGGTTGGAGTTGGGGTTGGGGATATGACTGGGTTGAGTTGGGTTGGGGAGGTATGGGGATATGACTGGGTTGAGTTGGGTTGGGGGATATGACTGGGTTGAGTTGGGTTGGGGAGGTATGGGGATATGACTGGGTTGAGTTGGGTTGGGGAGGTATGGGGATATGACTGGGTTGGAGTTGGGTTGGGGGATATGACTGGGTTGACTTGGGTTGGGGAGGTATGGGGATATGCCTGGTTGAGTTGGGTTGGGATATGACTGGGTTGAGTTGGGTTGGGGAGGTATGGGGATATGACTGGGTTGGAGTTGGGTTGGGGGATATGACTGGGTTGAGTTGGGTTGGGGAGGTATGGGGATATGACTGGGTTGAGTTGGGTTGGGGAGGTATGGGATATGACTGGGTTGAGTTGGGTTGGGGAGGTATGGGATATGACTGGGTTGAGTTGGGTTGGGGAGGTATGGGATATGACTGGGTTGAGTTGGGTTGGGGGATATGACTGGGTTGAGTTGGGTTGGGGAGGTATGGGAATATGACTGGGTTGAGTTGGTTTTGGGGGATATGACTGGGTTGAGTTGGGTTGGGGAGGTATGGGGATATGACTGGGTTGAGTTGGGCTGGGGATATGACTGGGTTGGAGTTGGGTTGGGGAGGTATGGGAATATGACTGGGTTGAGTTGGTTTGGGGGATATGACTGGGTTGAGTTGGGTTGGGGAGGTATGGGGATATGACTGGGTTGAGTTGGGTTGGGGAGGTATGGGATATGGACTGGGTTGGAGTTGGGGAGGTATGGGAATATGACTGGGTTGAGTTGGTTTGGGGGATATGACTGGGTTGAGTTGGGTTGGGGAGGTATGGGGATATGACTGGGTTGAGTTGGGTTGGGGGATATGACTGGGTTGAGTTGGGTTGGGGAGGTATGGGGATATGACTGGGTTGAGTTGGGTTGGGGAGATATGACTGGGTTGAATTGGGTTGGGGAGGTATGGGGATATATGACTGGGTTGAGTTGGTTTGGGGATATGACTGGGTTGAGTTGGTTTGGGGATATGACTGGGTTGGAGTTGGGTTGGGGAGGTATGGGGATATGACTGGGTTGAGTTGGGTTGGGGAGGTATGGGGATATGACTGGGTTGAGGTTGGGTTGGGGAGGTATGGGATATGACTGGGTTGAGTTGGGTTGGGGAGGTATGGGATATGACTGGGTTGAGTTGGGTTGGGGAGGTATGGGGATATGACTGGGTTGGAGTTGGGTTGGGGAGGGTATGGGGATATGACTGGGTTGAGTTGGGTTGGGGGAGGTATGGGATATGACTGGGTTGAGTTGGTTTGGGGGATATGACTGCGTTGAGTTGGGTTGGTGGATATGACTGGGTTGAGTTGGTTTGGGGATATGACTGGGTTGAGTTGGGTTGGTGGATATGACTGGGTTGAGTTGGGTTGGGGAGGTATGGGGATATGACTGGGTTGAGTTGGTTTGGGGGATATGACTGGGTTGAGTTGGGTTGGTGGATATGACTGGGTTGAGTTGGGTTGGTGGATATGACTGGGTTGGGACTGGGATGGGCTGAAGACATCTCAATGTCCCCCCCCCCCCTTATAAAAAACAACAACCTTGCACCTTTCTTGCTAGCACTGAACTTTTTTATTGAGGAAAAATGTACTTACTACAACTGTGATATGTGGTTGTCTCACCTGGCTATTTGAAGATGAATGCCCTAACTGTGATATGTGGTTGTCTCACCTGGCTATTTGAAGATGAATGCACTAAGTCGCTCTGTATAACAGCATCTGCTAAATTACTAAAATGTTAAAATAGAAAAAAAGCTTATATTGTGGTATGAGTCAGAACAGGAAAACGCTGTGGTTTTACTGTGTAGATGTGCTAACTCCACTGACTAACAGTAAACAGCAGTCTATGTGTAGTTCCCATGTACTGACCACAACAGCAGCCGCTTGCTGAGAAAGCTGTGGTCTCCTGCATTATTGGGGTGACACCATAAAGTGACGCAAAAATGTATTTGATCCTCAGCCGTTTCCAGCTACAACAGCCATTTACAACATTAACAATGTCTACACTGTATTTCTGATCAATTTGATGTTATTTTAATGGACAAAAAAAATAAAAAAAATTTAAAAAACAAGGACATTTCTAAGTGACCACAAACTTTTGAACGGTAGTGTATACAGTGAGGGAAAAAAGTATTTCATCCCCTGCTGATTTTGTACGTTTGCCCACTGACAAATAAATGATCAGTCTATAATTTTAATGGTAGGTTTATTTGAACAGTGAGAGACAGAATAACAACAACAAAAATCCAGAAAAACGCATGTCAAAAATGTTATAAATTGATTTGCATTTTAATGAGGGAAACTACAGATTTGTCTCAACTGCAGACAGGACATCATCTCATATGAAACAGGGTTCTGCAGGTTAGAAGCTATGGTTGGCTGCTTAACACCCCTCGGCTCAGAAGAGATGGTCATGGTGAGTTTGGGCTCTAAGGGCCAGTTTCCCAGACACAGATTAATAAACCTCATCTGGGACAATATTTTAAATGGACAATCTCAATTGAGACTGATTTTTAGTCCTGGACTAGGACTTCATCTGTGTCTGGGAAACTGGCCCCATGTCACTCAGTAATTAATGGTGCATCAAGACACCAGAGGGGTCTCAGTCGGTGGTAGAACAAAGGGGTCTCAGTCGGTGGTAGAACGTCTGTACCAGAAGCGAGCCCTGAAGACATCACTACAGGTCATGAACCCTGGGTTGGTGGGGGAGTGGACGATACAGCGGACAATGTTGTTGTGACCCAGGGACAGAAGGTTCTTCCTCTCTGCAGACCGAGAGTCCCAGCAGCAGAGAGAGACGGTCCTCTCATCAGGCAACAGAACATAGTCCTCTGTGTGGTTGAAGACACCCTGGGTACGATGTTCCTGACGACCACTCAGACCAGCACCTGACGGGGGAGGAAACACAGACACATGGGAGTCTCATTGTCCTAATTTCAACCCAGACCTCCTTCCACCCCCTCCATCTCGCTAACAGTATGTCTCCTTAAGCAATAAGGCACGAGGGGGTGTGGTATATGGCCAATATACCACGGCTAAGGGCTGTTCTTAAGCCACGACACAACGCGAGTGCCTGGATACAGCCCTTGGCTGTGGTATATTGGCCACATACCCCGGAGGAGCCGTATTGCTATTATAAACTGGTTACCAACGTAATTAGAGCAGTAAAAATAAAATGTATTGTCATACCCGTGGTATACGGTCTGATATACCACGGCTATCAGCCAATCAGCAAATCAGGGCTTGAACCACCCAGTTTATAATCCCCAATAACACACAGTCTTATGGAGGTAGGGTGAGTTAGTATAGTTACGTCGTAGCCGAACTGGGTATTGGAGGTAGGGTGAGTTAGTATAGTTACGCCGTAGCTGAACTGGGTATTGGAGGTAGGGTGAGTTAGTATAGTTACGTCATAGCTGAACTGGGTATTGGAGGTAGGGTGAGTTAGTATAGTTACGTCTGTCACGGTTTACTAAGCCAGAACCCAGAAGCAGACCAGGACAAGGTAAATTGAAACAAAGGTGAGTGTTTATTTAATAGATCCACGAGTGAGGCTGAATAATCCAGGGAACAGAGCGGGTGGCGTGGATGGGTTGTTGAGGGTGCAGTGGTAGGTCCAGTAATGGCTCGGCAGCCGCACCATCAGGCAGAGGTTGGGTGAAGGTTCCGGGTGAGTGACTGCAGATAGAACAAAACGGAGGTAAGTATACAGCAAGTCAAAAAAGGTGCAAAACAACAAAACTAACGCTAGAAGTTCCAAGGCTGATACACGGACAAACATACTGTTCATGGCTAACGATCCGGCAGGGAATGGATGTTAGGACAGAGCCTAAGAAGGGTGATGATCAGGACCAGGTGTGCAGATTGCTGATGGGATGCAGGTGCGGAAATCAAGAGAGCTCCCGCCTAGCAACGTTGCCCGGCAACCAGGCAGGGAGCGTTCCAGAACCCTCGGGAAACTGGAGATCCCGAGCAGAAAAACTAATACCCAGACAGAAACCGACTCAGACTGCAGGGATCGTTACAGTACCCCCCTCCGGCGAACGCCACCGGGCGGACTCCCGGAGCGCCAGGATGGAGGCGGTAGAAGTCACGAATGAGGTCAGCATCTAGGATCTGTCGCCGCGGAATCCAACTCCTCTCTTCAGGACCATACCCCTCCCAGTCCACGAGATACTGGAAACCCCGGCCCCGCCGTCTGGAATCCATGATGCGTCGCACCGTGTAGGCAGGACCACCTCCGATCATCCGAGGAGGAGGAGGAGGAGGCGGAGGAGGCAACAGAGGACTGAGGAGAACAGGCTTGAGGCAGGAGACATGAAAGGTGGGATGGACTCTGAGCGTCCTCGGTAGTTTGAGTCGAACTGCCACCGGATTGATCACCTTCTCCACCACAAACGGACCAATGAACTTCGGTAACAACTTCCTAGCCTCAGTCCGTAAAGGAAGATCCCGTGTGGCCAACCAGACCCTATCTCCGATGGTATAGGTGGGAGCGGGGGATCCGGCGACGATCGCCTGGAGCTGATACCGGTCCGAAACTCTAAGGAGTGCCTTTCTGGCCCGATGCCAGGTCCGGTGGCACGCGAATATGGGCCTGAACAGAGGGCACTGAGAGCTCCTTCTCCTGAGAAGGGAACAAGGGAGGTTGGTAGCCATACAGGCACTGGAAGGGAGACATCCCAGTGGCAGATGTAGGGGAGAGTATTGTGGGCATACTCAACCCAAGGCAACTGAGAGACCCAGGAGGTGGGGTTGGAGGAGACAAGGCAGCGTAGCGTGGATTCCATCTTCTGGTTGGCTCTCTCCGCCTGACCATTAGATTGGGGGTGAAAACCAGATGTGAGGCTGACTGTAGCTCCAATGGCCAAACAGAAGGACTTCCAGACAGCAGAGGTAAACTGAGGGCCACGGTCGGAAACGATATCACTGGGCAAACCGTGGACCCTGAAAACCTCCCTAACCAGGATCTCGGACGTCTCCGAGGCAGAGGGAAGCTTGGCAATAGGCACAAAGTGGGCGAACTTGCTGAATCTGTCCACGATAGTCAGAACGACCGTGTTTCCCTCAGAAGCGGGCAACCCAGTGACAAAGTCCAGGGGCCAGATGCGACCATGGTCGCCGGGGAATAGGAAGGGGTGAAGTAGTCCAGAGCTGGGCCGATTGGTACTCTTATTCTGCGCACACACTGGACAGGCAGCAACATAACCCCGAGTATCCTCGGCCATGGCAGGCCACCAAAAAGCGTCTGCGAAGAAACGCCATCGTCCGAGCCACGCCAGGGTGACAAGCCATCTTGCTGGCGTGGGACCATTTGAGGACAGCAGGACGAACCGACTCAGGCACAAACAACCGACCGGGTGGACCGTTACGGGGACCGGGCTGCGTCCGAAGGGCCGCCATCACCTCCTCCTCAATCTTCCACCTAACTGCTCCCACGACGCAGTCCCGGGGGAGAATTGTCTCGGTCTTGGACCCACTCTCCTCCGTCTTGGAGAACATCCGGGGACAAGGCGTCCGCCTTGCCGTTCTTAGATCCAGGTCGGAACGTCAGGGAAAAATTGAATCGTCCGAAAAACAACGCCCACCTGGCCTGGCGGGAGTTGAGAGCGTCTAGCCGATTGCACGTAAGCAAGATTCTTGTGGTCAGTCCAGACAATAAACGGTTGCTCCGCCCCCTCCAACCAGTGGCGCCACTCCTCCAAGGCAAGTTTCACCGCAGAAGCTCCCGGTTACCCACATCGTAATTCCTCTCCGCAGGCGAAAGGCGACAAGAGTAGTAGGCGCAGGGGATGGAGTTTACTGTCCGTGGAGCATCGCTGCGACAGGATGGCGCCAACTCCCACATCAGACGCGTCCACTTCAACGACGAACTGACGGGCGTGTCCGGTTGAGAGAGAATCGGTGCGTTGGTGAATCGCCTCTTCAAATCCAGAAACGCTCGATCCGCCTCCGGATTCCACTTGAAGATCCTGATACTGGAAGTCAAGGCAGTTAACGGAGCGGCCACACGGCTGTAATCCCGGATGAATCTGCGGTAGAAATTCGCAAACCCCAAAAATCTCTGGAGCTGCAATCTCGTGCACGGGCTGGGCCCATTCCAGAACCGCTCTAACCTTCTCCTGGTCCATCCTAATCTCTCCCCTGGAGATGATGTACCCGAGAAAGGATGTCGTGTGGGCGTGAAACTCGCACTTCCGGCCTTCACGAACAGGCGATTCTCCAACAATCGCTGCAGAACCTGCCGGACATGCTGGACGTGGTCGGAAAGTTCCTTCGAGAAGATCAGAATGTCATCCAGGTAAACAAACACAAAGAGACCGATCATATCTCTCAGGACGTCGTTCACCATACTCTGGAATACCGCTGGAGCATTGGTCAGTCCAAACGGCATCACCTGATACTCAAGTGACCCATCGGTGTATTGAAACCCGTCAACCACTCGTCCCCCTCTCTGATCCGGACCATGTGATACGCATTGCGTAGGTCTAGCTTGGTGAACACCGTAGCACCCTGTAAGGAGTCGAAGGCAGAACTCATCAAGGGCAGGGGATACTTGTTCTTGACCGTGATGTCATTCAACCCCCGATAATCAATACACGGTCGAAGAGAGCCATCCTTCTTACCCACAAAGAAGAATCCTGCCCCCAGGGGTGATGACGAGGGACGAACGAGACCAGCAGCTAGGGACTCCTTGATGTAGGTCTCCAAAGCCTCACGTTCAGGTCGGGAGATACTGTATAACCTTCCCTTAGGTAGACAGCTCCAGGGAACAGGTTGATGGCACAATCATATGGTCGGTGGGGAGGGAGTGACAGAGCCTTCTGCTTACTGAACACTTCCCCAAATCGTGATATGTCTCGGGAACCAGGGACAAATCTGGGGGTTTAGCCTCAATCACCTGACTGGGAACCGAATGGGGACAGGCAGTCTTGAGACAGTTAGCATGACAATCAAGGCTCCAACTCGTTACCTTGCCCGTCACCCAATCGAACGTGGGATTGTGTTCCTTCAGCCAGGGGTATCCAAGGACCAGAGGAACATGGGAAGACGGCAGAATGAAGAATGAAATCATCTCCGAATGATTCCCCGACAACAGCATCTTAACCGGTTCAGTCCTCATCGTGATACGTGCCAGACTACTGCCGTTCAGAGTGGTCGCTTCAATGGCTTCCGGCAATTGCTCCTTGGAAAGCCCCAGCTGTTCCACCAACTCGGCATCAAGAAAGCTTCCATCGGCACCTGAATCGATAAAAGCGTTAATCGCTAAGCTCTGATTCCTGTTCATAAGGGTAGCAGGAAACGGGGTCTGACAGAGGTATTGAGAGGTCGAAACTGGCTCGCTAAAAGTCCTCCCAACTTTAGCGAGCCGCGCAGTTTGACGACCGCCGGGGGAACAGGTGGCGAGGTAATGTCCCGAACCACCACAGTAGAGGCAACAGTTAGTCCCTACGTCTGAGTTGGCATTCCTCCTTGGTTAACCCGTGCCGCCCCTACTTGCATTGGTTCAGAATCGGGAGACAGGACCTCTCCACTAATCCTGTGTGGTGGCGATGATCGACGTATTCTGGTCCAATCCCCGACCCGACTGGAACCTGAGAAGCTGATCGATTGGACGGAACCCATTGCTTCTCCCTCCTTCGCTCTCGGACTCGATTATCCACCCGAATAGACAAGGCTACCAAGCTGTCCAGGTCACTAGGCTCCGGATAGGAGATCAACTCATCCTTGAGCTGCTCCGACAGACCCTGGTAAAAGGCTGCTTGCAGAGACTCCTCATTCCACCCACTCTCCACAGCCAACGTCTTGAACTCGATCACGAAGTCGGCCACGCTGCGAGTTCCTTGGTGAAGCGAAAACAGGCGCCTAGCTGCGTCCCTCCTCGGACGGAATGGTCGAAGAGCTTCCTCATCTCGGCCGTGAACCCCTGGTATGAAGCCATGCAGGGGTCTTGTCGTTCCCAAACGGCTGAAGCCCACTCCAGCGCTCGACCACGCAGTAACTCAATCACAAAGGCTATCCTAGCCTTGTCTGTGGCATACAGAGTAGGGCTGTAGATCGAACACTAACCCACACTGCATAAGGAAAGAACGGCATCTTCCCAGCTCCCCCTCATATTTATCCGGCGTCGGAACCTTGGGCTCACGGAAGGACACAGCTCCAGAAGCGGCAGGCGAGATGGGTGAAACCGGTAGTGGATCCTCCACCGGAAACTTGCGCTGGTTCTGGACCTCCGTCAGACCGGTAGAAAGGTTCGAACTGCCAACGCGATCTCCTGTAGCTCCGTGCTATGATGGCCCAACATCTTCTCCTGATGGGTAATGGCATGGCGAACAGAGTCCAGGTCCGCTGGGTTCATTACTGGCCGGATCGTTCTGTCACGGTTTACTAAGCCAGAACCCAGAAGCAGACCAGGACAAGGTAAATTGAAACAAAGGTGAGTGTTTATTTAATAGATCCACGAGTGAGGCTGAATAATCCAGGGAACAGAGCGGGTGGCGTGGATGGGTTGTTGAGGGTGCAGTGGTAGGTCCAGTAATGGCTCGGCAGCCGCCACCATCAGGCAGAGGTTGGGTGAAGGTTCCGGGTGAGTGACTGCAGATAGAACAAAACGGAGGTAAGTATACAGCAAGTCAAAAAGGTGCAAAACAACAAAACTAACGCTAGAAGTTCCAAGGCTGATACACGGACAAACATACTGTTCATGGCTAACGATCCGGCAGGGAATGGATGTTAGGACAGAGCCTAAGAAGGGTGATGATCAGGACCAGGTGTGCAGATTGCTGATGGGATGCAGGTGCGGAAATCAAGAGAGCTCCCGCCTAGCAACGTTGCCCGGCAACCAGGCAGGAGGCGTTCCAGAACCCTCGGGAAACTGGAGATCCCGAGCAGAAAAACTAATACCCAGACAGAAACCGACTCAGACTGCAGGGATCGTTACAACGTCGTAGCCGAACTGGGTATTGGAGGTAGGGTGAGTTAGTATAGTTACGCCGTAGCTGAACTGTGTATTGGAGGTAGGGTGAGTTAGTATAGTTACGTGTAGCTGAACTGTGTATTGGAGGTAGGGTGAGTTAGTATAGTTTCGCCGTAGCTGAACTGGGTATTGGAGGTAGGGTGAGTTAGTATAGTTACGTCGTAGCTGAACTGGGTATTGGAGGTAGGGTGAGTTAGTATAGTTACGTCGTAGCTGAACTGGGTATTGGAGGTAGGGTGAGTTAGTATAGTTACGTCGTAGCTGAACTGGGTATTGGAGGTAGGGTGAGTTAGTATAGTTACGTCGTAGCTGAACTGGGTATTGGAGGTAGGGGTGAGTTAGTATAGTTACGTCGTAGCTGAACTGGGTATTGGAGGTAGGGTGAGTTAGTATAGTTACGTCGTAGCTTGAACTGGGTATTGGAGGTAGGGGTGAGTTAGTATAGTTACGTCGTAGCTGAACTGGGTATTGGAGGTAGGGTGAGTTAGTATAGTTACGTCGTAGCTGAACTGGGTATTGGAGGTAGGGTGAGTTAGTATAGTTACGTCGTAGCTGAACTGTGTATTGGAGGTAGGGTGAGTTAGTATAGTTACGTCGTAGCTGAACTGGGTATTGGAGGTAGGGTGAGTTAGTATAGTTACGTCGTAGCTGAACTGGGTATTGGAGGTAGGGTGAGTTAGATCGTAACTTTTTGTAGATAATGTTTCTGCCATCGTTTCCGATGACCGAAAATAGCTTCTGGACATCAGAACAGCGATCACTAACCTCTACTTGGATGAAGACTTCTACTTCTAACAAGTAGGCGGTGCAGGACATATTGCTCAGCCCGAACCAGGCCCTACTCCCGAGACTCGGAACAGGAAGAGAAAGCGTAGGGGCACCTGACGAAACCATGTTGGCGAAAATAATCCGCCTCCGTTCTATTGGCGTACGTACAATAATTGGAGAAGAATGTGGGCGAGCTGCGTTCGAGAAATATCCTGTTAACGGACCTGAAGAACCGTAGATATCCTGTTAACCGGACCTGAAGAACCGTAATATCCTGTTAACCGGACCTGAAGAACCGTAATATCCTGTTAACGGACCTGAAGAACCGTAATATCCTGTTAACCGGACCTGAAGAACCGTAATATCCTGTTTACGGACCTGAAGAACCGTAATTTCCTATGTTTCATGGAGTCGTGGCTGAACATGGATAATATACAGGGAGGAAAAAAGTTTTTGATCCCCTGCTGATTTTGTACGTTTGCCCACTGACAAAGAAATGATCAGTCTATAATTTTAATGGTAGGTTTATTTGAACAGTGAGAGACACAATAAGAACAACAAAATCCAGAAAAGCATGTCAAAAATGTTATAAATTGATTTGCATTTTAATGAGGGAAATAAGTATTTGACCCCCTCTGCAAAACATGACTTAGTACTTGGTGGCAAAACCCTTGTTGGCAATCACAGAGGTCAGACGTTTCTTGTAGTTGGCCACCAGGTTTGCACACATCTCAGGAGGGATTTTGTCCCACTCCTCTTTGCAGATCTTCTCCAAGTCATTAAGGTTTCGAGGCTGACGTTTGGCACTCGAACCTTCAGCTCCCCTCCACAGATTTTCTATGGGATTAAGGTCTGGAGACTGGCTAGGCCACCCAGGACCTTAATGTGCTTCTTCTTGAGCCACTCCTTTGTTGCCTTGGCCGTGTGTTTTGGGTCATTGTCATGCTGGAATACCCATCCACGACCCATTTTTAATGCCCTGGCTGAGGGAAGGAGGTTCTCACCCAAGATTTGACGGTACATGGCCCCGTCCATCGTCCCTTTAATGCAGTGAAGTTGTCCTGTCCCCTTAGCAGAAAAACACCCCAAAATAATAATGTTTCCACCTCCATGTTTGACGGTGGGGATGGTGTTCTCGGGGTCATAGGCAGCATTCCTCCTCCTCCAAACACGGCGATTTGAGTTGATGCCAAAGAGCTCGATTTTGGTCTCATCTGACCACAACACTTTCACCCAGTTCTCCTCTGAATCATTCAGATGTTCATTGGCAAACTTCAGACGGGCCTGTATATATGTGCTTTCTTGAGCAGGGGGACCTTGCGGGCGCTGCAGGATTTCAGTCCTTCACGGCGTAGTGTGTTACCAATTGTTTTCTTGGTGACTATGGTCCCAGCCTCCTTGAGATCATCATTGGGGAGGTATGGGGATATGACTGGGTTGAGTTGGGTTGGGGAGGTATGGGGATATGACTGGGTTGAGTTGGGTTGGGGAGGTATGGGATATGACTGGGTTGAGTTGGGTTGGGGAGGTATGGGGATATGCCTGGGTTGAGTTGGGTTGGGGGGATATGACTGCGTTGAGTTGGGTTGGGGAGGTATGGGGATATGCCTGGGTTGAGTTGGGTTGGGGGATATGACTGGGTTGAGTTGGGTTGGGGAGGTATGGGGATATGACTGGGTTGAGTTGGGGGATATGACTGGGTTGAGTTGGGTTGGGGAGAGTATGGGGATATGACTGGGTTGAGTTGGGTTGGGGAGGTATGGGATATGACTGGGTTGAGTTGGGTTGGGGAGATATGGGATATGACTGGGTTGGAGTTGGGTTGGGGAGGTATGGGGATATGACTGGGTTGAGTTGGGTTGGGGGATATGACTGGGTTGAGTTGGGTTGGGGAGGTATGGGAATATGACTGGGTTGAGTTGGTTTGGGGATATGACTGGGTTGAGTTGGGTTGGGGAGGTATGGGGATATGACTGGGTTGAGTTGGGTTGGGGAGGTATGGGGATATGACTGGGTTGAGTTGGGGAGGTATGGGAATATGACTGGGTTGAGTTGGTTTAGGGGATATGACTGGGTTGAGTTGGGTTGGGGAGGTATGGGGATATGACTGGGTTGAGTTGGGTTGGGGGATATGACTGGGTTGAGTTGGGTTGGGAGTGTATGGGGATATGACTGGGTTGAGTTGGGTTGGGGATATGACTGGGTTGAGTTGGGTTGGGGAGGTATGGGGGATATGACTGGGTTGAGTTGGGTTGGGGAGGTATGGGGATATGACTGGGTTGGAGTTGGGTTGGGGAGGTATGGGATATGACTGGGTTGAGTTGGGTTGGGGAGGTATGGGGATATGACTGGGTTGAGTTGGGTTGGGGAGGTATGGGATATGACTGGGTTGAGTTGGGTTGGGGAGGTATGGGGATATGACTGGGTTGAGTTGGGTTGGGGAGGTATGGGGATATGACTGGGTTGAGTTGGGTTGGGAAGGTATGGGGATATGACTGGGTTGAGTTGGTTTGGGGGATATGACTGGGTTGACTTGGGTTGGGGAGGTATGGGGATATGACTGGGTTGAGTTGGGTTGGGGAGGTATGGGGATATGACTGGGTTGAGTTGGGTTGGGGGAAATGACTGGGTTGAGTTGGGTTGGGGAGGTATGGGGATATGACTGGGTTGAGTTGGGTTGGGGAGGTATGGGGATATGACTGGGTTGAGTTGGGTTGGGGAGGTATGGGATATGACTGGGTTGAGTTGGGTTGGGGAGGTATGGGGATATGACTGGGTTGAGTTGGGTTGGGGAGGTATGGGATATGACTGGGTTGAGTTGGGTTGGGGAGGTATGGGGATATGCCTGGGTTGAGTTGGGTTGGGGATATGACTGGGTTGAGTTGGGTTGGGAGGTATGAGGGATATGCCTGGGTTGAGTTGGGTTGGGGATATGACTGGGTTGAGTTGGGTTGGGGAGGTATGGGGATATGACTGGGTTGAGTTGGGTTGGGGGATATGACTGGGTTGAGTTGGGTTGGGGAGGTATGGGGATATGACTGGGTTGAGTTGGGTTGGGGGATATGACTGGGTTGAGTTGGGTTGGGGAGGTATGGGGATATGACTGGGTTGAGTTGGGTTGGGGGATATGACTGGGTTGACTTGGGTTGGGGAGGTATGGGGATATGCCTGGGTTGAGTTGGGTTGGGGGATATGACTGGGTTGAGTTGGGTTGGGGAGGTATGGGGATATGACTGGGTTGAGTTGGGTTGGGGGATATGACTGGGTTGAGTTGGGTTGGGGAGGTATGGGGATATGACTGGGTTGAGTTGGGTTGGGGAGGTATGGGATATGACTGGGTTGAGTTGGGTTGGGGAGGTATGGGATATGACTGGGTTGAGTTGGGTTGGGGAGGTATGGGGATATGACTGGGTTGAGTTGGGTTGGGGGATATGACTGGGTTGAGTTGGGTTGGGGAGGTATGGGAATATGACTGGGTTGAGTTGGTTTGGGGGATATGACTGGGTTGAGTTGGGTTGGGGAGGTATGGGGATATGACTGGGTTGAGTTGGGCTGGGGGATATGACTGGGTTGAGTTGGGTTGGGGAGGTATGGGAATATGACTGGGTTGGAGTTGGTTTGGGGGATATGACTGGGTTGAGTTGGGTTGGGAGGTATGGGGATATGACTGGGTTGAGTTGGGTTGGGAGGTATGGGGATATGACTGGGTTGAGTTGGGGAGGTATGGGAATATGACTGGGTTGAGTTGGTTTGGGGGATATGACTGGGTTGAGTTGGGTTGGGGAGGTATGGGGATATGACTGGGTTGAGTTGGGTTGGGGATATGACTGGGTTGAGTTGGGTTGGGAGGTATGGGGATATGACTGGGTTGAGTTGGGTTGGGGGATATGACTGGGTTGAATTGGGTTGGGGAGGTATGGGGATATATGACTGGGTTGAGTTGGTTTTGGGATATGACTGGGTTGAGTTGGTTTGGGGGGATATGACTGGGTTGAGTTGGGTTGGGGAGGTATGGGGATATGACTGGGTTGAGTTGGGTTGGGGAGGTATGGGGATATGACTGGGTTGAGTTGGGTTGGGGAGGTATGGGATATGACTGGGTTGAGTTGGGTTGGGGAGGTATGGGGATATGACTGGGTTGAGTTGGGTTGGGGAGGTATGGGGATATGACTGGGTTGAGTTGGGTTGGGGAGGTATGGGGATATGACTGGGTTGAGTTGGGTTGGGGAGGTATGGGATATGACTGGGTTGAGTTGGTTTGGGGGATATGACTGGGTTGAGTTGGGTTGGTGGATATGACTGGGTTGAGTTGGTTTGGGGGATATGACTGGGTTGAGTTGGGTTGGTGGATATGACTGGGTTGAGTTGGGTTGGGGAGGTATGGGGATATGACTGGGTTGGAGTTGGTTTGGGGGGATATGACTGGGGTTGAGTTGGGTTGGTGGATATGACTGGGTTGAGTTGGGTTGGTGGATATGACTGGGTTGGGACTGGGATGGGCTGAAGACATCTCAATGTCTCCCCCCCTTATAAAAAACAACAACCTTGCACCTTTCTTGCTAGCACTGAACTTTTTATTGAGGAAAAATGTACTTACTACAACTGTGATATGTGGTTGTCTCACCTGGCTATTTGAAGATGAATGCCCCTAACTGTGATATGTGGTTGTCTCACCTGGCTATTTGAAGATGAATGCACTAAGTCGCTCTGTATAACAGCATCTGCTAAATTACTAAAATGTTAAAATAGAAAAAAAGCTTATATTGTGGTATGAGTCAGAACAGGAAAACGCTGTGGTTTTACTGTGTAGATGTCTAACTCCACTGACTAACAGTAAACAGCAGTCTATGTGTAGTTCCCATGTACTGACCACAACAGCAGCCGCTTGCTGAGAAAGCTGTGGTCTCCTGCATTATTGGGGTGACACCATAAAGTGACGCAAAAATGTATTTGATCCTCAGCCGTTTCCAGCTACAACAGCCATTTACAACATTAACAATGTCTACACTGTATTTCTGATCAATTTGATGTTATTTTAATGGACAAAAAAAAAAACTTTAAAAAACAAGGACATTTCTAAGTGACCACAAACTTTTGAACGGTAGTGTATACAGTGAGGGAAAAAAAGTATTTCATCCCCTGCTGATTTTGTACGTTTGCCCACTGACAAATAAATGATCAGTCTATAATTTTAATGGTAGGTTTATTTGAACAGTGAGAGACAGAATAACAACAACAAAAATCCAGAAAACGCATGTCAAAAATGTTATAAATTGATTTGCATTTTAATGAGGGAAACTACAGATTTGTCTCAACTGCAGACAGGACATCATCTCATATGAAACAGGGTTCTGCAGGTTAGAAGCTATGGTTGGCTGCTTAACACCCCTCGGCTCAGAAGAGATGGTCATGGTGAGTTTGGGCTCTAAGGGCCAGTTACCCAGACACAGATTAATAAACCTCATCTGGGACAATATTTTAAATGGACAATCTCAATTGAGACTGATTTTTAGTCCTGGACTAGGACTTCATCTGTGTCTGGGAAACTGGCCCCATGTCACTCAGTAATTAATGGTGCATCAAGACACCAGAGGGGTCTCAGTCGGTGGTAGAACAAAGGGGTCTCAGTCGGTGGTAGAACGTCTGTACCAGAAGCGAGCCCTGAAGACATCACTACAGGTCATGAACCCTGGGTTGGTGGGGGAGTGGACGATACAGCGGACAATGTTGTTGTGACCCAGGGACAGAAGGTTCTTCCTCTCTGCAGACCGAGAGTCCCAGCAGCAGAGAGAGACGGTCCTCTCATCAGGCAACAGAACATAGTCCTCTGTGGTTGAAGACACCCTGGGTGCGATGTTCCTGGCGACCACTCAGACCAGCACCTGACGGGGAGGAAACACAGACACATGGGAGTCTCATTGTCCTAATTTCAACCCAGACCTCCTTCCACCCCCTCCATCTCGCTAACAGTATGTCTCCTTAAGCAATAAGGCACGAGGGGGTGTGGTATATGGCCAATATACCATGGCTAAGGGCTGTTCTTAAGCACGACACAACGCGGAGTGCCTGGATACAGCCCTTAGCTGTGGTATATTGGCCACATACCCCGGAGGAGCCGTATTGCTATTATAAACTGGTTACCAACGTAATTAGAGCAGTAAAAATAAAATGTATTGTCATACCCCTCCCAGCTGCCCACTGCACTGAGGCTAGGAAACACTATCACCACCGATAAATCTACAATAATCGAGAATTTCAACAAGCATTTTGCTACAGCTGGCCATGCTTTCCATCTGGCTACCACTAACCCGGCCACCAACTCTGCACCCTCTGCTGCAACTTGCCCATGCCCCCGCTTCTCCTTCACACAAATTCAGACAGTTGATGTTTTGAAAGCGCTGCAAAATCTGGACCCCTACAAATCAGCTGGGCTAGACAATCTGGACCCTTTCTTCCTAAAACTAGCCACCGCGAAATTGTCGCAACCCCTATTACTAGTCTGTTCAACCTCTCTTTCATAACGTCTGAGATCCCCAGAGATTGGAAAGCTGCCGCGGTCATCCCCCCTCTTCAAAGGGGGTGACACTCTAGATCCAAACTGCTACAGACCTATATCCATCCTGCCCTGCCTCGAAAGTATTCGAAAGCCAAGTTAACAAACAGATCATCGACCATTTGAATACCACCGTACCTTCTCCGCTATGCAATCCGGTTTCCGAGCTGGTCACGGGTGCACTTCAGCCACGCTCAAGGTCCTAAACGATATTATAACCGCGATTGATAATAGACAGTACTGTGCAGCCGTCTTCATCGACCTGGCCAAGGCTTTCGACTCTGTCAACCACCGCATTCTTATTGGCAGACTAAATAGCCTTGGTTTCTCAAATGACTGCCTCGCCTGGTTCACCAACTACTTCTCAGATAGAGTTCAGTGTGTCAAATCGGAGGGCCTGTTGTCTGGACCTATGGCAGTCTCTATGGGGGTGCCACAGGGTTCAATTCTTGGGCCGACACTTTTCTCCGTGTATATCAATGATGTCGCTCTGCTGCTGGTGACTCTCAGATCCACCTCTACGCAGACGACACCATTTTGTATACATCTGGCCCTTCATTGGACACTGTGTTAACAAACCTCCAAACGAGCTTCAATGCCATACAACAATCCTTCAGTAGCCTTCCAACTGCTCTTAAACACTAGTAAAACTAAATGCATGCTTTTCAATCGAACGCTGCTAGCACCCGCCCACCCGACTAGAATCACCACTCTCGACGGGTCTGACCTAGAGTATGTGGACAACTACAAATATCTAGGTGTCTGGTTAGACTGTAAACTCAACTTCCAGACTCACATAAAGAATCTCCAATCCAAAGTTAAATCTAGAATCGGCTTCCTATTTCGCAACAAAGCCTCCTTCACTCATGCTGCCAAACATGCCCTCGTAAAACTGACTATCCTACCGATCCTTGACTTCGGCGATGTCATTTACAAAATAGCCTCCAACACTCTACTCAGCAAATTGGATGTAGTCTATCACAGTGCCATCCGTTTTGTCTCCAAAGCCCCATACACTACCCACCACTGTGACCTGTACGCTCTTGTTGGCTGGTCCTCACTACATGTTCAGTCGTCAAACCCACTGGCTCCAGGCCATCTATAAATCACTGCTAGGCAAATCCCCGCCCTATCTTAGCTCATTGGTCACCATAGCAGCACCCACCCGTAGTCTGCGCTCCAGCAGGTATATCTCACTGGTCATTCCCAAAGCCAACACCTCCTTTGGCCGCCATTCCTTCCAGTTCTCTGCTGCCAATGACTGGAACGAATTGCAAAAATCTCTGAAGCTGGAGACTCTTATCTCCCCCAATAACTTTAAGCATCAGTTGTCAGAGCACCTTACCGATCACTGCACCTGTACACAGCCCATCTGAAATTAGCCCACCCAACTACCTCATCCCTATATTGTTATTTAATTTGCTCTTTTGCACCCCAGTATCTCTATTTGCACATAATCTCTTGCACATCTAGCATTCCAGTGTTAATACTATTGTAATTATTCTGCACTATAGCCCATTTATTGCCTTACCTCCATAACTCTACATTTGCACACACTGTATATATATTTTCTGTTGTATTTTCTGACTTTATGTTTTTTTCTTTACCCCATATGTAACTCTGTGTTGTTTTTATTGCACTACTTTGCTTTATCTTGGCCAGGTCGCAGTTGTAAATGAGAACCTGTTCTCAACTGGCTTACCTGGTTAAATAAAGGTGAAATAAAAATAATAAAAATACGGTCTGATATAC
>NW_025536119.1:0-68501 GCF_020615455.1 Coregonus clupeaformis | reverse complement strand
AAAAAAAGTATTTGATCCCCTGCTGATTTTGTACGTTTGCCCACTGACAAAGAAATGATCAGTCTATAATTTTAATGGTAGGTTTATTTGAACAGTGAGAGACAGAATAACAACAAAAAAATCCAGAAAAACGCATGTCAAAAATGTTATAAATTGATTTGCATTTTAATGAGGGAAATAAGTATTTGGCCCCTCTCAATCAGAAAGATTTCTGGCTCCCAGGTGTCTTTTATACAGGTAACGAGCTGAGATTAGGAGCACACTCTTAAAGGGGAGTGCTCCTAATCTCAGTTTGTTACCTGTATAAAAGACACCTGTCCACAGAAGCAATCAATCAATCAGATTCCAAACTCTCTACCATGGCCAAGACCAAAGAGCTCTCCAAGGATGTCAGGGACAAGATTGTAGACCTACACAAGGCTGGAATGGGCTACAAGACCATCGCCAAGCAGCTTGGTGAGAAGGTGACAACAGTTGGTGCGATTATTCGCAAATGGAAGAAACACAAAAGAACAGTCAATCTCCCTCGGCCTAGGGCTCCATGCAAGATCTCACCTTGTGGAGTTGCAATGATCATGAGAACGGTGAGGAATCAGCCCAGAACTACACGGGAGGATCTTGTCAATGATCTCAAGGCAGCTGGGACCATAGTCACCAAGAAAACAATTGGTAACACACTACGCTGTGAAGGACTGAAATTCTGCAGCGCCCGCAAGGTCCCCCTGCTCAAGAAAGCACATATACAGGCCTGTCTGAAGTTTGCCAATGAACATCTGAATGATTTAGAGGAGAACTGGGTGAAAGTGTTGTGGTCAGATGAGACCAAAATGGAGCTCTTTGGCATCAACTCAACTCGCCGTGTTTGGAGGAGGAGGAATGCTGCTTATGACCCCAAGAACACCATCCCCACGGTCAAACATGGAGGTGGAAACATTATGCTTTGGGGGTGTTTTTCTGCTAAGGGGACAGGACAACTTCACCGCATCAAAGGGACGATGGACGGGGCCATGTACCGTCAAATCTTGGGTGAGAACCTCCTTCCCTCAGCCAGGGCATTGAAAATGGGTCGTGGATGGGTATTCCAGCATGACAATGACCCAAAACACACGGCCATGGCAACAAAGGAGTGGCTCAAGAAGAAGCACATTAAGGTCCTGGAGTGGCCTAGCCAGTCTCCAGACCTTAATCCCAAAGAAAATCTGTGGAGGGAGCTGAAGGTTCGAGTTGCCAAACGTCAGGCTCGAAACCTTAATGACTTTGAGAAGATCTGCAAAGAGGAGTGGGACAAAATCCCTCCTGAGATGCGTGCAAACCTGGTGGCCAACTACAAGAAACGTCTGACCTCTGTGATTGCCAACAAGGGTTTTGCCACCAAGTACTAAGTCATGTTTTGCAGAGGGGTCAAATACTTATTTCCCTCAATAAAATGCAAATCAATTTATAACATTTTTGACATGCGTTTTTCTGGATTTTGTTGTTGTTATTCTGTCTCTCACTGTTCAAATAAACCTACCATTAAAATTATAGACTGATCATGTCTTTGTCAGTGGGCAAACTTACAAAATCAGCAGGGGATCAAATACTTTTTCCCCTCACTGTACACACAATACCCCATAATGACAAAGTGAAAACACGTTTTTAGAACTTTTTGCAAATTGATTGAAAATGAAATACAGATATATCTAATTTACATAAGTATTCACACCCTGAGTCAATACATGTTATAATCACCTTTGGCAGTGATTACAGCTGTGAGCCTTTCTGGGTCTCTAAGAACTTTGCACACCTGTATTGTACAATGTTATTAGAAAAATTATTCAGGCTCTGTCAAGCAGTGGCGGACTTACCATTAGGCAAAAGAGGCAATTGCCTCAGGCCTCACATCATCAAGGGGCCTCTTGAGCTGGGCATAATTTAAAATAATAATACTAGTAATCATTTAAAAAATATATTTTCTCCGCTTGAGGCATCCCCATGCTCCGCTCAAGGCATTCCATTCGAGACCACTGCCCAGGTTCATAAGGCCACATTGTTGACAGAAAAGGCCTAAAAAAAAGTCCATACAGCCGAATAATAATTCATAACAGATAAATCAAATCAAATCACATTTTATTGGCCACATGCGCCGAATACAACAGGTGCAGACATTACAGTGAAATGCTTACTTACAGCCCTTAACCAACAGTGCATTTATTTTTTCATAAAAAAGTAAAATAAAACAACAAAAAAGTGTTGAGGAAAAAAAGAGCAGAAGTAAAATAAAAATCAATCAATCATTTATTTCCATACATATAGAGTGCATTCGGAAAGTATTCAGACCCCTTTACTTTTTCCACATTTTGTTTTACATTACAGCCTTATTCTAAAATTGATTTATATAATTTTTTTCTCATCAATCTACACACAATACCCCATAATGACAAAACGAAAACAGTTTATTTTAAAATATTTGGCAAATGTATAAAAAATAACAAATAAAAATACCTTGTATACATGAGTATTCAGACCCTTTACTATGAGACTCCAAATTGAGCTCAGGTGCATCCTGTTTCCATTGATCATCCTTGAGATGTTTCTACAACTTGATTGGAGTCCACCTGTGGTAAATTCAATTGATTGGACATGATTTAGAAAGGCACACACCTGTCTATATAAGGTCCCACAGTTGACAGTGCATGTCAGAGGAGGTTCGGAGAACTTACACAGCAAGTCTGGAGAATTAATGTAGCAGGTTAGGATAAGCTAAAATGCAAAAGATTAATCCACTTTTGAAGTGCATGTCTGAGCAAAAAACAAGACATGAGGTCGAAGGAATTGTCCGTAGAGCTCTGAGACAGGATTGTGTCAAGGCACAGATCTGTGGTAGGGTACCAACAAATGACTGCAGCATTGAAGGTCCCCAAGAACACAGTGTCCTCCATCATTCTTAAATGGAAGGAGCTTGGAACCACCAAGACTCTTCCTAGAGCTGGCCGCCCAGCCAAACTGAGCAATTGGGGGAGAAGGTCCTCTGTGGAGATGGGAGAATATTCCAGAAGGACAACCACCTCTGCAGCACTCCACCAATCAGGCCATTATGGTAGAGTGGCCAGATGGAAGCCACTCCTCAGTAAAAGGCACATGACAGCCCACTTGGAGTTTGCCAAAAGGCACCTAAAGGACTCTCAGACCATGAGAAATAAGATTCTCTGGTCTGATGAAACCCAGATTGAACTCTATGGCCTGAATGCTAAGCGTCACGTCTGGAAGAAACCTGGCACCATCCCTACGGTGAAGCATGGTGGTGGCAGCATCATGCTGTGGGGATGTTTTTCAGTGACAGGGAATGAGAGACTAGTCAGGATTGAGGGAAAGATGAACGAAGCAAAGTACAGAGAGATCCTTGATGAACACCTGCTCAGGACCGCAGACTTGGGCGAAGGTTTACCTTCCAACAGGACAATGACCCTAAACACAGAGCCAAGACAACGCAGGAGTGGCTTTGGGACAAGTCTCTGAATGTCCTTGAGTGGCCCAGCCAGATCCCGGACTTGAACCCGATCGAACATCTCTGGAGAGACCTGAAAATAGTTGTGCAGCGACGCTCCCAATTCAACCTGACAGAGCTTGAGAGGATCTGTAGAGAAGAATGTGAGAAACTCCCCAAATACAGGTGTGCCAAGCTTGTAGCGTCATACCCAAGAAGACTTGAGGCTGTAATCGCTGCCAAAGGTGTTTCAACAAAGTACTGAGTAAAGGGTCTGAATGCTTATGTAAATGTGATATTTCAGTGTTTTATTTTTTATAAATGTGCAAACATTTCTAAAAACCTGTTTTTGCTTTGTCATTATGGGGTATTGTGTGTAGATTGATGAGGAAAAATAAGTTAATCCATTTTAGAATAAGGCTGTAACGTAACAAAGTGGAAAGAGTCAAGGGGTCTGAATACTTTCCGGATGCACTGTACATATATTTCATATCAATATGAATATAATCCAAGTTTTTCTCATAACACTAGAAAGTGTCATTAAGGCATTAAGTGCCATTTTAAGTATTATGAATCCCCCACAGACTGGTTGGTTCATGATAATGGACTATTCCACCCTGACAAAGTTCCCGTGCATTATTTTATGCGATATGATTGCAAACGTGACTTTCGTTGAAATTAAGCTGCAGCAATGAGGCACTTTCACAGCGGGGCAGAGAAAAAATAAATTACTTAAGTTAACACATTTCTTTAGTAAAAGACAGGTGCTGCTGATAATACTGCCATCATCGTCGAGGCAGAGCACACATGTGTAGCCCAAGTATCTGATGCTGTCTGGCTAAAACGAGACCTCAGACTGGTCTCTGCCTGGGGCCTTCCAGTCTTACCATAGATTTTCAAGCCGATTTAAGTGAAAACTGTAACTAGGCCACTCAGGAACATTCAATGTCATCTTGGTAAGCAACTGCAGTGTATATTTTGCCTTGTGTTTTAGGTTATTGTCCTGCTGAAAGCACAGGCGGCTGGTGAGACATTACTTGGGGAGGACGGGCTCCTAGTAATGGCTGGAATGAAATCAATAGAACGGTATCAAGCACATTAAATGCATGTTCCATGTGTTTGATACCATTCCATTCACACCATTCCAGCCATTATTATTAGCCGTCCTGCCCTCACCAGCCTCCAGTGTCTGTTGGAAAGCAGACTGAACCAGTTTTTCCTCTAGGATTTTGCCTGAGCTTCGCTCTATTCTGTTACTTTTTTTTATTTTTTTTACTCCCTAGTCCTTGCCGATGAAAAGCATACCCATAACATGATGTAGCCACCAACGTGCTTGAAAATATGAAGAGTGCCAGAGTGATACTGTTGTAATGTGTTGTGTTGGATTTGCCCCAAACATATTCGGGACAAAAATGTATTTCTTTGTCACATTTCTTGCAGTTTTACTTTAGTGCCTTATTGCAAACAGGATGCATGTTTTGGAATATTTGTATTCTGTACAAGCTTCCTTATTTTCCCTCTGTCATTTAGTTTAGTATTGTGGAGTAACTACAATATTGTTGATCCATTCTGTTTTCTCCTATCACAGCCATTAAACTCTGTAACTGTTTTAAAGTCACCACTGGCCTCATGGTGAAATCCCTGACTGGTTTCCTTCCTCTCCGGCAATTGAGTTAGGAAGGACGCCTGTCTCTTTGTAATGACAAATCAAGTCAAATCAAATTGTATTTGTCACATGCGCCGAATACAACAGGTGTAGACCCTTAACCAACAATGCAGTTCAAGAAATAGAGTTAAGAAAATATTTACTAAATAAACTAAAGCAAACAAATAAATAAAAAGTAACACATAAAATAACAATAATGAGGCTATATACAGGGGATACCGATACAGAGTCAATGTGAGAGGGTACAGGTTAGTCGAGGTCATTTGTACATAAGTGACTATGCATAGATAGGGGGGGGGTTCAATGTAAATAGTCCGGGTGGCCATTTGATTAATTGTTCAGCAGTCTTATGGCTTGGGGGTAGAAGCTGTTAAGGATCCTTTTGTAACTAGACTTGGAGCTCCGGTACCGCTTGCCATTTGGTAGCTGAGAGAACAGTCTATGACTTGGGTGACTGGAGTCTTTGACAATTTTTTGGGCCTTTCTCTGACACCGTCTAGTATATACAGTGGGGAGAACAAGTATTTGATACACTGCCGATTTTGCAGGTTTACCTACTTACAAAGCATGTAGAGGTCTGTAATTTTTATCATAGGTACACTTCAACTGTGAGAGACGGAATCTAAAACAAAAATCCAGAAAATCACATTGTATGATTTTTAAGTAATTAATTTGCATTTTATTGCATGACATAAGTATTTGATCACCTACCAACCAGTAAGAATTCCGGCTCTCACAGACCTGTTAGTTTTTCTTTAAGAAGCCCTCCTGTTCTCCACTCATTACCTGTATTAACTGCACCTGTTTGAACTCGTTACCTGTATAAAAGACACCTGTCCACACACTCAATCAAACAGACTCCAACCTCTCCACAATGGCCAAGACCAGAGAGCTGTGTAAGGACATCAGGGATAAAATTGTAGACCTGCACAAGGCTGGGATGGGCTACAGGACCAGTGGCGGCTCCTGAAAAAATTCTCAGGGGGGGCAATTTTTCTGATGATTTAGGTGACCTACACAAATTTTTAAAAAGATATGTCCAGCAACAACATGAAGACAGGGGCAGCATATAAGTCAATACCAGAAGCATTTATTGACTGATCTCAAAAGTGTTGGCTTACAAAAGCAAAATAAGTTATCACAGTAAAAATAATCAAGGGTGTTCTTTCACATTCCTCAACACTGCATAAACAATATGCATTTCCATAAACAAATGAAATATCAGCTGAAAATACAGCATCTTGGTATTTGTTCAGATTGCAGGATCAACAAGAGCTTTTACCACATTTTTTGCCTCATGGTTGAATTGGAAATATGTGCACCTGAGCATAATTCACAACAAGCAAGCAGGAGCTTTTGATAGAGGCTACTGAAAACATTGATGCAAGTTATTGGTAATAAGAAATTTTTATAGACTTCCATATTCTGCCCTCTTGTATAGATTTGTGAAAATGAACAGTGATAGACATTTTGCCTGAAAACAGAATTTGAAAGTAATTTCTAGAAAAGGTAAACACAGCTATCTGTATGGCTTTGTAAAAATGAACAACCATATTCTGGCCAATTGTATAGATTTGTAAATATGAACAACCATATTCTGGCCAATTGTATAGATTTGTAAAAATGAACATGAACAGATTTTTAATTTTTTTGAATGGCAGTACCTTTCAAACATGTCTGCTTGCAGTAAGGTAGCACTCACAAGGTGGCCAGAGAAAGAGAACCTTTCTTTGGTGTGATCCAGGATGGTGTTGCAGACCTCTTCAGACAGCCTCTGCTTCTCCTCTTCTCTCAAAGCTGTTCTGGGTCTTTTGGCTCCTGTTGCTTCTTGCAGCTGCTGTTGAGAGGAGTCCCTGAAGGCAAACAGACCAATGTGTTTGTTGGCTTTGTACAGTATTGTTGTCTATGTGATGCACAGGTATATGCAATGTATCCATGTATAGTACAAATACTTCAGTTCCACTTAAAATGGGCAGGATGCATAAAGTCTTTAGTGTTTAAGTTAGCCTTTGTGTCTCACATAGCCTGGATGTTCAGCACAGTATACAGTGGTGCTCATAAGCTTATGATCCCATGCTAAAGTTGACTAAAAAGAGGAATAAAAAAGAAAAAGAAAATTGGTGTCCTTAAAGGTTGGATTTTCCAACTTTTTTAATTAAGTCATTAAGATCAATTTCCAAAAGATGATTTTTTTATTTTTTTATTCCTCTTTTTAGTCAACTTTAGAATGTGTTCATACACTTATGAGCACCACTGTACAGTACACATAGTATATAAAATAAGATAGATTACACCACTGGCCATATATAATGAGAATAATGTAATTTCAAACACAAATGCAGTCTCCTTTCATGCATACATTTTCAAATAAAGCTCTGCTTTGAGAAAGATCGAATGATATTGTTTAATCTTACCTTATGGCCTGCACACTGCTTGTGAAGCTGTCGAGGGCACGTTTGATAAAGACAGCATCGATGTCCTTCTTCTGTAGCTTCTGGTACAGAATGTCGACATGGGGCATGATTTTGTGAAAAAGCCGCAGGAAAAAAATTAAATCTTCATCATGTAGTATCCTCACGTAGCCAGATGCCTCTCTCACCGTGGGCTGGTCAAATGAACCCAATGAACCCGTCCGGATGGCTTCAAAACATTCTATGAGGTCGTCTCGATTCTCGTAGACAGTGTTCACGACTCTGCTGTTGCTAACCTCATCGTTGTGGCGGCGGACAGCTAGCCTGTATCCCTCATCCAGTTGAGTGGCAATATTCACTCTCCCCAAAGCAGACAATCTCAAACAGCTATCCATGCGGGTCTTTGACAGCTCATTTTTCTTAATCTTTTCTGAAAGATGGTGCATGTCGGTTACACCAGTCGCTGTCCAAGCGGTGCTGTCTGCCGTGCCGCCTTCAGGGTGAAAGAGTAGTTTCTTAGTTACGTTCATGGTTATGTTACGTTACGTATGACGAAAGCGTAAGTGCAAGCCCTCAGAAACCCATAGAGATTGTATTGAAAGCTCTGATATTTGAAAAAAAATATTTTACATTAGAGGCTATGAGAGACTTCTGGGCGATTTTCAACCTGACTGAAATCGCCCCCAAAAACAGGCGGGGACATTTGAAGCACGACTTTAGCCTGATTGGACATTTAGTGGCAGATCAGACGTCTAGATTAGAACACTGAACTACTGTTGCAGTGATATAATTGATTAGAAAAAAAATCCCTTCCTTTTCCCGTTTGGCAGTGCGTCGCCCATATCACCCTAATGAACACACCGCCCCTGGCAGTAATATCTAACAAGTAATATCTAACAATTTCAGAACATATACCTAATACACACAAAACTATTAAGGAATGGAATTTAAGAAAATATACATATATGGACAAGCAATGACAAGCAATGACAGAGCGGCATGGACTAAGATACAGTAGAATATTATAGAATAGAATGCAGTATATACATATGAGATGAGTAGTGCAAGATATGTCAACATTATTAAAGTGACTGTAAACATGATTCATTATGTAAACAAGCATACATGACTGTTCCATGCACAAAACCCTCTCACAGACATTGTCATCTGCTCTTAACATAGCATACTTAATTGCCTGCTGATCGGACATAAACTGTAGATGGGCTTCCCAATTGATTCAAACTGTTTGGGTAGGTTTTAGACTCCAAGAACATTCACACCTAGCCTAATGGGTAACCAGTTGACTGGACTTCACAGCGATATGGATGGTAACAAAAAAGTCAACACAGTTGCAATGTATTTTTTTTATTGCGACTGGGTTAAACAGTATGTAGGCTACAGTAAAGTTTCCTATATTCCAATATGATATCGATATCAAATGGAAAAATGCAGCTGATATTGACATGGACTTTCCATATTAATGTTTGAGACAAATACTTATTGGTCATTGATTTGACAAGGACCATGTTCTTTATATGCTGCACCAGAGTTTTCATTGTTAGTTTTAACTGTCAAGCTGGAAAACACAATAAAATAACTCTGTGTTGACTGAAAGCCAAAGCTGTGAAATGTGTTGCATTGTGAAGGCATGCGCTAAGAACCAGCCTAAAGACATGGTGTCAGTTCCTATAACCCAGCCCTGAAGTCATTCCATTCCTTTTATGGCAGTTCCTCCCCTTATATGGGTGCACGGCTCTGGGGAATGCACGGAATCTGCAAATCTTGGTAAGTGGACTGTTTTAATAAAAGTCACACACACACTGTCTAAGAGTTAAAGAAAACACAGACTATGTACTTTTCTCTCAGCAGCTTCCATACTTCTTCACCACAGTGGGTATTATTCAGGCCAATGCGGGAAATGCCATTCTGTATGGTATGCATGAGATAGACAGGGGAGGAAGTTGCCCTTAGATACTGATTCAAGGCCAGTTTTGCATATTCTCCTCTAATGGTTGAAGCTGGAATCCTTAATTGGTGAAACTGCCATTCCGTTTGGGATATTACAACAACAAAGAAGTTACTGCAAACAGTTTTTTTCCCACGTACAATAGGACAGCAGAATATGCACTGCACATTTTTTCCCCATGCTGTAGAATGCTCCTTTCATCTGTTTTCATCAACAAAACCAAAGGCGCTGGGGCGAACAGTGGCGCTGTTTCCCCTAATGCAAATTCGAACTTTAAGGGCGGGATTCAGGGAGGGTTAGCTGATCTGAATGAGAGCGCCACTTGGTAAGAGGCGGACCCATAGAGTTCCCGGTGCAAGGTGAAAGGAACAACTGCCCTAGGTCCCCGGTTAGACGGAGATGGCTCAGTAGGAGACAGGGGTGAAGAACACAGGTTTATGGTCAGCCTCGACACACCGCCATTACAGGAGAAACAGGAGATTGATAGTGATAGTGTGGAAATGTAGTATCAACTAGAGAAGAGAGGATGGGAATGTATTACGCAGAGGTATAGCTATAAAGATGTAGCAACATAATGTCAACAGTACTAGCAGGACAAGGATGCACTAATAGCAATTACAATAGTGCAACAGTGGCAGGATAATAGCTAAGGAAGAGCAGTGTAAAAACATAGGCTATAAATGAAATCAAAATTTATTTGTCACATACACGTTTAGTAGATGTTATAGCGGGTGTAGCGAAATGCTTGTGCTTCTAGCTCCGACAGTGCAGTAATATCTAACAAGTAATATCTAACAATTTCACAACATATACCTAATACACACAAAACTAGTAAGGAATGGAATTTAAGAAAATATACATATATGGACAAGCAATGACAGAGCAGCATGGACTAAGAATATTATAGAATAGAATGCAGTATATACATATGAGATAAGTAGTGAAAGATATGTCAATATTATTAAAGTGACTGTAAACATTATTAAAGTGACTAGCGTTCCATTTCTTAAAGTGGCCAGTGATTTCAATAGGCAGCAGCAGCCTCTAATGTGCTAGTGATGGCTATTTAACAGTCTGATGGCCTTGAGATAGAAGCTGTTTTTCATTCTCTCGGTCCCAGCTTTGATGCACCTGTACTGACCTCGCCTTCTGGATGATAGCGGGGTGAACAGGCAGTGGCTCGGGTGGTTGATGTCCATTATCTTTTTGGCCTTCCTGTGACATCGGGTGCTGTATGTGTCTTGGAGGGCGGGTAGTTTGCCCCCGATAATGCGTTCGGCAGACTGCACCACCCTCTGGAGTGCCCTGCAGTTGCGAGGCCCGGTGCAGTTGCCGTACCAGTTGGTGATACAGCCCAACAGGATGCTCTCAATTGTGCATCTGTAAACGTTTGTGAGGGTTTTAGGTGCCAAGACAATTTCTTCAGCCTCCTGAGGTTGAAGAGGCTCTGTTGCGCCTTCTTCACCACACTGTCTGCGTGGGTGGACCATTTCAATTTGTCGGTGATGTGTACGCCAAGGAACTTGAAGCTTTCCACCTTCTCCACTGTGGTCCCGGCCAATGTGGATAGGGGGTGCACCCTCTGCTGTTTCCTGAAGATAAGATGTACTTTATTTTCCATTACCTTACAGATTGGAAATGTGTGTTTATACTCATAACCCAATGCCCGAGAGACACACACACACCACGAGGGGCTGAAAGCAATGGGTCAGCCACCGTGCAGCGCCCCCTGGAGCAAATGTAGGGGGTTAAGTGCCTTGCTCAAGGGGCACAACGGGCAGGGGCCGGTATCTAGGATGATGCCAGCAACCATCCGGTTGTCGGCTCACTCTGCACCAGTTTTCCCAGTCTGAGCTGGGATTCGACCAGCTTCTCTAATTATAGCTAGGCTACCTGCTATAATGGTTAAGGCTAATGGTCTAGACAACAATAGCAGTGTAATACCATCAATGGTAATAATAGACCAGAAGTAATGCTATACAGGCTAATACACTGTAATAATAGGATTAATAGCAGCAAGGCTAACAGCATAGCAGCAATGGGCGAAATGCACTGCACATAGGCAATGACTTAAGAAGCTCAACATAATAGCAGCTAATTATTAACAACAGGCTAATAGAGAATACAGTACACACAATAAAGCTACTAGCACACATTAACAGCTAGTCTAAGGAAAGGTTAAGCATTATAGCTGAAAGGCTAATAAGCTAATAGGAAAAGGATATAAGCTAACACCATAAGCTAACACAACATAAGAGTAAAACCATACATAGGCAAGCATAAGTTAGCATTGAATGTTAGCATTCCAGTCAGCATGCTAAGTGGCTAATTATGATACAATACGGTGATGGGGGCCGCCATCTTGGAATGGTCACATGACAATAATAACAACCGGAAACAGCGGCCATATTTGATATGTTAATTAACTCGCAGCCTGCAGCCATCTTAGGCCTATAGGTTTCAATAGCAAATAGTGTGACTTGTGAGAAACAACAGCAAAGTACTCATAAATGGATAAAACAGGCTATGTAACATGGCATAGTACTAGGAGGTAAAATACTAACATACTGTAGTTACGGAATACCAGTTGGATAAAAGTTGAATAGTTTGTAAGCAGGTAACAAGGGATTGTTACATAGGAATACAACAGCTGCATAAACTAATACACAAAGGCACTCTGGCTCCACAAAGTCCACTTACTTTGGGCAGTGACGCTCACACACTAAAGGAGTCCAGGGGAAATGTGTCTACAGGTGGTAATCAAGAGAGAACCATTGCACACTCCCAGAATCTTGGCTGGTGTGTAAAACCTGCAAATTCAGACAAACAAAAAGGTGTAATTGCAACCAATCAGGGGTCAGTTGGCCAAGGTCAGGGAAGTGAGAGAGTTCAACAGCCAGACACCTCTGCACCGGAAGAATGAGAGATGTCAGAGTGAGCTGCAAAAACGTATACGATTCTGATCAGACCCTACACCCAAAAGAGGGCACTACTTTCATCCACCTCTGGCCTGCTAGACATTTACATTTTACTCATTTAGCAGACACTCTTATCCAGAGCAACTTACATACATTATTTGATTTTTTTTTTTTTTCACACCCCCCGTGGGAATCGAACCCACAACCCTGGCGTTGCAAACACCATGCTCTACCAACTGAGCTACATCCCCTGCCGGCCATTCCCTCCCCTACCCTAGACAGCTGGGCCAATTGTGCGCCGCCCCATGGGTCTCCCGGTCGCAGCCAGCTACGACAGAGCCTGGATTCGAACCAGGATCTCTAGTGGCACAGCTAGCACTGCGATGCAGTGCCTTAGACCACTGAGCCTACTGAGCTCCCCTACCTCTACGGAAGCACAGTTCCCGCTCAGCCCAGTCAAAGCTATTCGCTGCTCTGGCACCCCAATGGTGGAACAAGCTCCCCCACGACGCCAGGACAGCGGAGTCACTGACCACCTTCCGGAGACACTTGAAACCCTACCTCTTTAAGGAATACCTGGAATAGTATAAAGTAATCCTTCTTCCCCCAACTCCCATAAAAAAAAAAAATGGTGATTGTCCCACTGGCTATCATAATTGAATGAACCAATTTGTAAGTCGCTCTGGATAAGATGATGATGTAAATGTAAATGTAAATGTAAAGATTAGGGGAGCCAGAGAGGTTTTCCACATATGCGCGCGACTCGTGTCTGCAGTAAGAAAGCCATCGCCATCTGCGCCCATTCAACATAACCTAGATTAACGTTTTTATTACTTCTAAACAACATAACTTTTTGGGGGTTCTCATACGCTTACAAGGATGTTTTGATTCTTGCTTGAACAGTCGTTAAGATTATATTTGGTTGTGATCTTTGCAAAATAACTATTTTGGATGCAGCAGTTGATAGCTAGAATGCTAAGCTAACGCTCATTGATATAGGCTGTAGGAAAAGCTAGCCAAAGAGCAAATTTACTGGTTGAAGTGTTTTTTAAGTATAATGTAGTTAGTTGATTTGCGATGATGACAAACATTATATTAAGCAGGACATCTAGCAGGGCAGAAATTTTACTGAACTGACTTGTTGGAAAGGTGGCATCCTATGATGGTGCCACCTCTTCAGTAAGACCATTCTACTGCCAATGTTTGTCTATGGAGATTGCATGGATGTGTGCTCAATTTTATATACCTGCTAAAATGACAACAACAACAAAATAATATATATATATATATATATATATTTATATATATATATATATATATATATATATATATACCTGTCAGCAACGGGTGTGGCTGAAATAGCCGAATCCACTAATTTGAAGGGCTGTCCACATGCTTTTGTATATACAGTATAGTGTACCTTTCATAGTGTATAGTGTACCTTTTCATATTTCCCCTAATGTTATTAGCCTACGTCCTCTTTCTCTCTCTTTGCTTCATTCCTTCCTCCCTTTCAATAGTTAAATGAAATACGTTTTGTTGTCCTTATCTTCATCGTTCTAATGACATCCTTGAATAATATAGGACTAGAATTACATGCAGAAGGCTTTCACTTCTCTTCATGAAGATTGAATGGTTATGGGTCTGAATAAATAACTGCTATAGCCAACCGCCATCGCGCGTTCGCTCTTCTTTCAAACTACCCTTGAGTTCTATTGGCTGCTGTATTTAATATTCAGCAAACAAGAGCTTGCGTCCCTCTTCAAAATAGTCTATTGGTATAAGAAATAAAAAATAAAAAATGTCCAGCAAGCTATTCTAGACTAGTGAGGCCAGCGGAGCACAGGTTTGTGCATTTGCGCAAGAGACAGAGGCTATAAGCCAATCAGCATTCACGGCTCGAACTACATGATTACAAATCTCATTATAAACTGGGTGGTTCGAGCCCGTGGTATACCACAGGTATGACAAAGTATTTATTTGTACTGCTCTAATTACGTTGGTAACCAGTTTATAATAGCAATAAGGCACCTCAGGGGTTTGTGGTATATGGTCAATATACCACGGCTAAGGGCTGTATCCAGGCACTCAGCGTTGCGTCGTTCAAAGAACAGCCCTTAGCCGTGGTATATTGGCCATATACCACACCTCTTCGTGCCTTATTGCTTAATTATACAACAGGTGGGTCTAATCCTGAATGCTGATTGGTTAAAAGATACATCTAGATATTATCTCACATTTCTTTTAGACTAACATTTCATTTTCAACAGCGGAGATTTGTATAAACCTTGCTGTCTGTCTCTCCGACATTTGCAACATTGTTTCAATATTCAAATTCTATCTCCAGCTGTCCCATAGTAATGAATGTGAAGGGGGCAGGAGTCTGGACGAGACAGACAGGCAGGCAGCGTTTCTCAGCCAGTCGAAATCATGAATCAGCTGGCATAATTTTTATGGATATATACAAATAAATGTCAATTGAAAAAAGGTCAAACGAAGTACAGCTAGTTTGCAGTCTTTCCTGCTTCAGTTTGAAGTGATAGTGTTAGCTTTGTTGTTGGCTAGCTCCTCTGAACAACAGTGTCCTTGACGAGTGAGCACATTTTCTATGCCACGCGAAATCGCGCCCCATTAGCTCATTGTTATCGACGTATCCAAATACATGTAACTAGAAAACACCTTAAACAAATGCAAATGCAGCTACTGTTGTTATTCTGGCTGCACTATTTGACGTGACTGTAAATTAGCCGTAGTTGGCTAGCTAGCAAGCAAGGCAGGGGCGGTGTGTTCATTAGGGCGATATGGGCGACGCACTGCCAAACGGGAAAAGGAAGGGATTTTTTTTCTAATCAATTATATCATGGCAACAGTAGTTCAGTGTTCTAATCTAGACGTCTGATCTGCCACTAAATGTCCAATCAGGCTAAAGTCGTGCTTCAAATGTCCCCGCCCGTTTTGGGGCGATTTCAGTCAGGTTGAAAATCGCCCAGAAGTCTCTCATAGCCTCTAATGTAAAATATTTTTTTCTTCAAATATCAGAGCTTTCAATACAATCTCTATGGGTTTCTGAGGGCTTGCACTTACGCTGTCGTCATACGTAACGTAACATAACCATGAACGTAACTAAGAAACTACTCTTTCACCCTGAAGGCGGCACGACAGACAGCACCGCTTGGACAGCGACTGGTGTAACCGACATGCACCATCTTTCAGAAAAGATTAAGAAAAATGAGCTGTCAAAGACCCGCATGGATAGCTGTTTGAGATTGTCTGCTTTGGGGAGAGTGAATATTGCCACTCAACTGGATGAGGGATACAGGCTAGCTGTCCGCCGCACAACGATGAGGTTAGCAACAGCAGAGTCGTGAACACTGTCTACGAGAATCGAGACGACCTCATAGAATGTTTTGAAGCCATCCGGACGGGTTCATTGGGTTCATTTGACCAGCCCACGGTGAGAGAGGCATCTGGCTACGTGAGGATACTACATGATGAAGATTTTATTTTTTTCCTGCGGCTTTTTCACAAAATCATGCCCCACGTCGACATTCTGTACCAGAAGCTACAGAAGAAGGACATCGATGCTGTCTTTATCAAACGTGCCCTCGACAGCTTCACAAGCAGTGTGCAGGTCATAAGGTAAGATTAAACAATATCATTTGATCTTTCTCAAAGCAGAGCTTTATTTGAAAATGTATGCATGAAAGGAGACTGCATTTGTGTTTGAAATTACATTATTCTCATTATATATGGCCAGTGGTGTAATCTATCTTATTTTATATACTATGTGTATGTACAGTGGTGCTCATAAGTGTATGAACACATTCTAAAGTTGACTAAAAGAGGAATAAAAAATAAAAAATCATCTTTTGGAAATTGATCTTAATGACTTAATTAAAAAAAGTTGGAAAATCCAACCTTTAAGGACACCAATTTTCTTTTCTTTTTATTCCTCTTTTTAGTCAACTTTAGCATGGGATCATAAGCTTATGAGCACCACTGTATACTGTGCTGAACATCCAGGCTATGTGAGACACAAAGGCTAACTTAAACACTAAAGACTTTATGCATCCCTGCCCATTTTAAGTGGAACTGAAGTATTTGTACTATACATGGATACATTGCATATACCTGTGCATCACATAGACAACAATACTGTACAAAGCCAACAAACACATTGGTCTGTTTGCCTTCAGGGACTCCTCTCAACAGCAGCTGCAAGAAGCAACAGGAGCCAAAAGACCCAGAACAGCTTTGAGAGAAGAGGAGAAGCAGAGGCTGTCTGAAGAGGTCTGCAACACCATCCTGGATCACACCAAAGAAAGGTTCTCTTTCTCTGGCCACCTTGTGAGTGCTACCTTACTGCAAGCAGACATGTTTGAAAGGTACTGCCATTCAAAAAAATTAAAAAATCTGTTCATGTTCATTTTTACAAATCTATACAATTGGCCAGAATATGGTTGTTCATATTTACAAATCTATACAATTGGCCAGAATATGGTTGTTCATTTTTACAAAGCCATACAGATAGCTGTGTTTACCTTTTCTAGAAATTACTTTCAAATTCTGTTTTCAGGCAAAATGTCTATCACTGTTCATTTTCACAAATCTATACAAGAGGGCAGAATATGGAAGTCTATAAAAATTTATTATTACCAATAACTTGCATCAATGTTTTCAGTAGCCTCTATCAAAAGCTCCTGCTTGCTTGTTGTGAATTATGCTCAGGTGCACATATTTCCAATTCAACCATGAGGCAAAAAAATGTGGTAAAAGCTCTTGTTGATCCTGCAATCTGAACAAATACCAAGATGCTGTATTTTCAGCTGATATTTCATTTGTTTATGGAAATGCATATTGTTTATGCAGTGTTGAGGAATGTGAAAGAACACCCTTGATTATTTTTACTGTGATAACTTATTTTGCTTTTGTAAGCCAACACTTTTGAGATCAGTCAATAAATGCTTCTGGTATTGACTTATATGCTGCCCCTGTCTTCATGTTGTTGCTGGACATATCTTTTTAAAAATGTGTGTAGGTCACCTAAATCATCAGAAAAATTGCCCCCCCTGAGAATTTTTTCAGGAGCCGCCACTGAAGCAAGGGATAAGAATGTTGCCAGCCAGTATGGCAATGGAACATTTAGAACGAACGACTGGGTCCATAGATACAGAACAAAAAGACTGAACGACTGGGTCGCGTCTCTGGCAACCGAACGGATAGAACGAACGACCAGCCGGCCTTGGTAGTAACCCTAGATTTGTGTCGGGACTATATCTTGTGGAAGGATGAAATGGTATGAACAAATTCTGCTTCGTCTCGGGCCTAACAACACCCGTGCCAATATATCCATTATCACTTAATTGGCAACATTTGCATATCATTTTCATATTGTTATTTGAAGTGTCAAATAGTGTTATTTGAAGAGACAAATAGTGTTATTTGACGTGTATCTTTCTTGACACGCAAAGACCCAAACGGCGTTCCATAGTCAGGGAACAATTGTTCTTGTAAAAACATTAGTTTTGACCATTTTGATTGACTTTACTTAATTTCACCATTCCAACCAGATACTTTTATGGGTAGGTAAAGTGAACATTTCTGGAAATGTAGCTTCACCTTGATGTTATGTTCTATCCCTCCGCTGATGGCATGACAACCTGGTTACAACAGGTTGTAAAACGTGTAAAATATTTAGAGAATTCTTTCCATCTAAAGATAGTACCTGCCTGGTAGATGATTTTGGTTGGGCCTAATATTATTATGATACTTTTTTGACAAACTGTAAGCACCTATAATAGTCAGTGATGGAAAAAGTACCCAATTGTCATACTTGAGTAAAAGTAAAAGATACCTCAATAGAACATGACTAAAGTAAAAGTGAGCCACTCAGTAAAATACTACTTGAGTAAAAGTCTAAAAGTATTTGGTTTTAAATATACTTAAGTATCAAAAGTAAATGTAATTGCAAAAATATACTTAAGTATCAAAAGTAAAAGTAAAAGTATAAATAATTTCAAATTACTTCTATTAGGCAATCCAAACAGCAGTTTTCTTGTTTTTTAAATTTACGGATAGTCAAGGGCACACTGCAACACTCAGATATCATTTACAAATGAAGCATTTTTGTTTAGTGAGTCCGCCACGTCAGAGGCAGTAGGGATGACCATGGATGTTCTTTAGATAAGTGTGTGAATTGATCCATTTTCCTGTCCTGTTAAGCATTCAAAATATAACGAGTACTTTTGGGTGTCAGGGAAAATATATGGTGTAAAAAGTACATTATTTTCTTTAGGAATGTAGTGGAGTAGAAGTAAAAGTTGTAAAAAAATATATAAATAGTAAAGTAAAGTACAAATACCCAAAAGCACTTTAAAGTATTTTTACTTAAGTATTTTACACATTACTGATAATAGTTTTCCACTGACCCAGTTTCTCTATAGTGATTGGCGTATGAGGGGAGAGACAGTAGGTAGCTTGCATACCTTCCAAGCCTCTGATAATAGTTCAGCTAATCCTCAGGCACGTGTGGGCAGAGGAGATATGGAGAGAGGCGGTGTGTGTGTGTGTGTCAGGGCAAAATAATGCCTCTTCTAAGAACTAGAGGAAGGAAATGAGAGCAGGAATGGCACGCAGGCTTAACTCTGGCCAGCTGACTGGTGCTGGAGCCAGGTAGAATTTACAATGCACACACACTTCCCCAATTATGATATAAAACTATAATATATTTTTAAACACACACATACAAAGATGTAGGATCTTAAGTTGATCAGGAAAAAAATAGATGAGCTTCATGATTGACATAAAACATTCACTGAAAACAAACACTAACACACGGTTATATTAACAGTATTGCACTTTTCATGTAGCCTAATTTTGGCCAGCTAATAGCCTAACCACTGATCAAGCAACATTATGGACTAAATGTTCAAATCCTGTTGCTGCAGGATTATTTTGCTGGGACAACACTGGTCAAATTAAGATCCTACATCTGTACAGTACACGCACGCGCGTGCGTATGCACACACACACACACACACAACAGAAGGTGCAGAGGAGATAATTGTGTGTAAGGTCAAGGGTAATTTTGATCTAGGATAGGCAATAGGTCTTTCTATTGTCAGTGCCACTAGGGCACGTGCGTGTTAATATTCACTCAGATAGCAATGACGACCTATTCACTCAGATAGCAATGACGACCTTGGTCCTCAGGCTACAGTCTGGCATTCCTGGGCCCTCACACTTCTGAGGTCCTGATACATTAGTGTTTGTTGGATGCTGTTCTTGGCCCTCTCCTCTATCATCTGCCTTGCGTTGGCAAAACCTGACCGCACGTCTATTTCTGGCCCTTTGAAAATAACTGAATGGAGTGTTGTGGTGGGTTGTTGTGTTCTACCTCAAGGTTAATATGGGGAAAGCACAGTCACCGGGATGGAATTTGTAACGTGCGTGTGTGTGTTACTTTCTCACTGACTAATTAGCCCATTACATCATCATTACGTGTGCTTCTTGACTCCACGTAACAGCTGACAGCAGTCTGGCCTGGGGTCTACAGTACAACATGTCCCTGATGTTATCTCATGACATTAAGGATACATTCACTATATTGTATGTCACTTCAGTCACTGGTGCTCAGCTGTCAAAAACTATTTTATAGAAATATAAAAATTTGATTTCCTTTGGTCAATAGCTAACCTAAAATGCCTCTCTCTCTCTCTCTCTCTCTCTCTCTCTCTCTCTCTCTCTCTCTCTCTCTCTCTCTCTCTCTCTCTCTCTCTCTCTCTCTCTCTCTCTCTCTCCTCTCATCCTCTCTCTCTCTCTCTCCCTCTCTCTCTCCCCCTCTCTCTCCCCCCCTCTCTCTCTCTCTCTCTCTCTCTCTCTCTCTCTCTCTCTCTCTCTCTCTCTCTCTCTCTCTCTTTCTACCTCTCTCTCTGTGTGTAGCTGGCTGACTTTGGCCTGTCCAACCACTTTAAGAAGGACAATTTGCTCCAGACGTACTGTGGGAGTCCTCTCTATGCCTCCCCAGAGATAGTCAAGGGACTGCCCTATCACGGCCCAGAGGTGGGAGGACAACACACACACACACACACACACACACCCTCTTACTTACAATGTTTCCCTGTGTTTCTCCTGGGCGTGTGTGTGTCAGGTGGATTGCTGGGCCATGGGAGTCTTGCTGTATGCGTTGGTGTACGGCAGTATGCCGTTTGACGGGGCCAGCTACAGAGTGCTCACAGAGCAGATCAGCCAGGGACGGTACAGCAGACCAATCCCTCCCTCAGGTAAGCCTACACATCACCTGCAGCCTCACAATGAACTGTAAACCTGTTAGTCCATGACTGTCCTGTAAACCCTGGTGTTTGTACTGACGCCCTGTCTGTGTCTGTACCCTGCACACAGATGCCTGTGCCCTGATTGACTGGCTACTGACAGTGCGTGTAGAGGAGAGGGCCACGGTGGAGGACATAGCCAAGCACTGGTGGGTCAACTGGGGCTACGAGGACAGTGTGTGTGACTGCCCCTCATCCCCCACCAGGACTGCCCTCCCCGCTGCTCGCCCGCTTCATCGACTGGCAGAACCGGGTTGCCACGGCAACCAGTTGCCCGAACTCTGACCCTTCTCCTCACCCTCACCCGTTCTACTTCAGCTTCCCCCTGAAGGGTGATCACGGGGGAGGGAGGAGGTCGAGGGGGAGAGGTCAAGTTTAAGGAAGTCGCGTAAGGAGAATGCTATCCCCCAGAGTGCACTGGGAGCATGTAGTCCAGTTTGCACTATAACTGCCATCAACACCACCACTGCCGCCTCCATTTCCTCTTCCTCCATAGGCCAGGTCGAGAGGAAGAAACCAAAGGGGATTCTGAAACCCCAGCGGAGCTTTGATTCAGCCTTCCTGCCCCCTCCTAGGGTGATGGGGGAGAACTCCTCATCCTCCCAGCCATGCAACCTGCCTCCCCAGCCCCACAGAGCTCACACACACACTCACTCTCACACACACTCACACAGTGATGATCTGTCCACAAGCCTTCCTGCCCCCTTGATAGATTAATTATTAATGACTAATTATTACACCCTGAAACTGTGTATAATGTGTGAGTGTAGGACCAGTAAAGGCTATGGCATTGAGCCACTATTTAGCAATGTGAGTAAGAGTCAGGCCAGACAACAAAGACAACTGAGAAACTAAGATAAAGAGGCCTCCCAATTTAGGGAGGGGAGAAACTTATGAAAACATGGTGCAGAATATTGTGAGAACGGCAATAACTGAGTAAAGCAGGGAGTAGGATATGTGTGTGTGTGTGTGTATGTATGTGTGTATGCATGTGTGTATATGTGTGTGTGTGTGTGAACTGAAGGTCAGTAGAGCAGTTTTAGAGTGGAAAACTACAGCCTGCCTACAGAGGGAAGGGATTTATTTTTGTATGACGTATGAGTATAAAAGATGGACTCTGAAATTGTGATGGCAGAATTCTCAATGAATAAATATCTCTGACCATGCAGACCGGGACTCTGGGCGTTACTTAAATCCCAAAAGACTTACAACCTTTTGGGAGACGCACAGAGACACTAAAATAGTTTGTTAAATAATTCACGTAACAGCTTGGTCCTTCGAGCCGGATTCCAATACCCTGTTTCTGTCATTCCAGGTAACTCTGAAAACCGTCGACGGGCGAATGATACATTCGTAAATAGAAAGTCCTGCCCTTTGACATTAAGGGTTAAAACAGGCCAGAGGACACCTGATTAATGACAGAGACGGTGACGGAATCCAAACCTACATTGAATCTCGGCTGCAAGGATAAGGTCAGTAGTCTTTATTCATTAACTTGGTGAAATTGATTTGAGGACTTGCTAAAATATTGAAAAGTAGCAAATTGATCAATGCGTAGCCAAGTGAAATGTGGGGTTGACTGTCAGGAATTATCAAGATTACATTGTGAGGATAGACTCCTCCGTAAAGTATGAGATAATTCTGGGGGACTAGTCAACCTGGTGGTGGGTCCGTAATGATTCACGGTAATAGGCCATTACCAAAAGAAACTACCCGGTGTTGAAATAGAAGGAACTATTAAAAGTACACCTATGGGATGTAACCTGTAAGAGATTATTGAGCAGTCAACAAATAATCCGGGTTAAACAAATACAAAAAGTACACCAGAAGGAATTAAAATAGCATGTGTGAGAAATAGAATATTAGTTAAGTCAAAAGTCACAAACAACTGTAGATTTTGCTGTAACTCTATCCGTTCTGGAGCCTTATAAACTCCAGGTTACCGATACAACACCAATAATCATGTAAGGTTGTATACGTGTGAGACCTAATGTTTGCTCAAAAGTCACATGAATAATTCCAGGTGGTTGTATAGAGGAGGGAGAACCCATTCCTGTTGTATGAGACTGTCAGGAATTATCAAGATTACATTGTGGGGATCAATCCCTCTGTAAAAGTATGAGATAATTCTGGGGGACTAGTCAAGATTACATATACAGGAAGGGGTGATTCAAGGTGTTGTTGTGTGAAGCTATTTTGAATTACTTGTTAAATTGACTTGTTATATAGAAGAGGTGGCTAAGGGATTTTTAACAGTACCAACCATGGGGGGGCAAATCCTCACAAGAGGTCCCAGAATTTACTGGGGACGAGAAATGCTTGATGTAATTAAAATGGAATCCAGGGATAGAAGAAATCTCCATTATGTAACCAGGTGGAGGGAGAGGTATGGTTTTGAGGGACGTCTAGACGCAGATAAACTCGAATCCATGCTTAAACAGATACATAAGGTGTGTAAAGGAGAAATAAGCAGTGAGAGAGAGAGAGAGTAGGAGGGGGCCAGTACCCACTGATAGTCTACCTAATCTATTGGCGGGGAATGAAAGGGGCCCCAGCAACCTTAGATGTATACAGTAATAATAATAATATGCCATTTAGCAGACAGGCCATGAACACAGAGGACGTGGCCAGAGCGGTAGAAGGAATGACCCACCCCGGAAACAGGAATAGTAAGGTTTGGGCTGCCGTTAGAGGGCAGTGGGTTTCAGGGGATGCCCAGAGGACACTTTTGCCATGGGCCGATTACGGAGAGTATGTTGGGAAAATAACTGAATTGTGTAATAGCCTCAGAGAGACATGCAATCCATCATGAGCAGAATAACAGACAGGACAGAGCCAAGAAAGAAGAGGAAGATGCAGAGTAACTAATTGCCACTCTGGGAGAGATGGCGGGTAGAACTAGAAACTTAGGAGAGAGAGGAGATAAGGCAGGAAGAAAAGAGAAGTGAGTGAGAGGGAAAGAGAAGTGAAGGTTGAGGTCTCTGTGCATCCCCCAGAGCAGAGGGCAGAAAGGTTATATCAAAACTTGGCAGACCAGGCATGGAGAGAAAATCCAGATGATGAATACGTAGGGAGGAGAAGGAGAGTGCAGGGGAATAATGTTGCCCCCAACCGGCCCCACCTCCCTATGAGGAAGAAGGGGCTGGAGGAGGAAGGGAAGATGAAGGTGAGGAAGAGCCAGAGGTAGAGGAGTACCAGACAAGGGCAGAGAAAGTCAGACAGGAGAGAAAAGAGAGAAAAGAGAGAAGAGAGGGAGAGAGAAGTCCATCCCCCAGCTTTGAGCGTGAGGAAGTGGAAGATAAGGCATGACTAGTCCTTGAGGGAGAAATAGTAGACTCTAGTGGGGGAAGACTAAGGAACCCTTTGATCCAAATTGTGAGGTGTTTGAATTGGCTACTATTGACTTAGCACTTCAACAGGAACAGAAACCTTATTTGACATTGACAGTAATGGGTATGAAAATTAAATTCCTTTGTGATACGGGAGCCTGCAGGACAGCAACCTGTGCAACAGACAAGCCAGATGGAGTCAGGATTGATGGGGAGAAAATCATAGTGCGATCTGCCTCTGGTCATCAATTTATTGAAAGGTTATCAGCCCCAATAACCCTAAAACATGACCAATCAGGATGAGAGGCAACCATACCCATCCTGATATCTAAGCTGTGTCGGGTAAATTTACTAGGACGTGATGTAATGACTAAATTGAATGTGGCTGTCATTTCCGCTGAGAGGGGAATGAAAGTACACATAGTCAGAGACAATATGGTGGTCTGTGGGGAAGGGGAGCCATGTTATTGGTATAGGCAAGATTTGTTTAGGGGGGAATAACTGATATTCCCCGAACCTTGATGGAACTTGCTGATGATGTAGTACCAGGCCCCACTAAAATGTCCCCCCGATGACCTACACTGTACTCTCTGGTATAACAAACACCCAGGTCCAGATGCAATCTATGAGAAAGCATTATTTAAAACCACAGAAAGGACTATAGCCTTGAAATGGTTTCACTATGACAACACCCACGCAGTAGTGGAGGTGGAAATAGGGCCCCAAAGTCAGAGACTGTTCAGGGAAATATGGAGCCCACATGTGTCCCTAGCAAAGGAGCCAGCAGAGGACTGGAAAGACATGGGCCAGTGGGTATCCAAGGGTAAGAGTATCACTGATTGGGTCAATATTGTGAGTGGCGATCAACACAGCCCATCCACAGATAGTACATTTAGATGAGAATAGCAGATGCTGAGGAGAGGAATACCTGTTGACAGAACAACAGGAGTCAGACTTAAAAGAAGTTCCAGAGCATTTGTGGTCTCGGGGTCCAGCAGACGTAGGATTAATAAAAGGGGTAATTCCAGTACAGGTGATACCCAAATCTAATCATAGGCCATATCAGAAGCAATACCCTATGTAACCAGAAGCAATACAAGGTTTGCAGTTTACCAAGAGCAGATTGGGAGGGACCTTGAGGGAGGGCCAATTCCCGGGGAGATAGTGAGGCCAGAAACAAAGGTGCAGTGTCCTGGAAATCACAGTCTGTTTTGTTTTTTTCATTTCTGCTGGGAGTACATTGGATGATGGGGTTTTGTGTTGAATTAGAGACAGTGAGACTATTAGTCAATAGCTAGGAGAGAAGAGAGGTTACGGTAGCAAAGACAGACAAGAAGGAAATGGTAATAGTGGAGACAGGAGTGAGTGGAAGTGTTACAATTGTGACAAAACGGGACATTTTGCTAGAGAATGTGAGGAACCGTTGTCACGATCGTCTACGAAAGGAGTAGACCAAAGCGCAGCGCGTTGAGCGAACATGACTTTATAAAATAAAGCGTAACACGAAAACCACAAAACAAATGACGATACGTGAAGTCCACAGTGACAATGACTGAACAGGAACAAAAACCCACAAACACAAGGTGAACACAGACAGTTTAAATATGGCTCCCAATCAGAGATAACGAGCCGACAGCTGACACTCGTTACCTCCGATTGGGAGTCACTTGACCAAACACGGAAAACACAACCAATGACAACCCAACCACACAAAACACAACCAAACGAACACACCCTGGCTCAAAATACAAAGTCCCGAAGCCAGAGCGTGACAGTACCCCCCCCTAAAGGCGCGGACTGCGACCGCGCCTCAAAAACCCCAAACAGGGGAGGGCTGGGTGGGCATTACTCCTCGGAGGCGGCTCCGGCTCCGGGCTTGACCACCACCCTTCTTCAATCCCCCGTAGCGCCCCGGTCCGATCTGACCCAGCTGGTAGGATCTGGACTGACGACGCGCACCCCTGGCTTAAGCGCGTGAGGCAGGAACGGACCGGACCTGGCTGACGATACGCACCTTAGGCTTGATGCGTGAGCCGAACGGGCCTCACCAGGCTGACGACTCGCATCCCTGGCTTGGTGCGAGTAGCAGGAATGGGCTGGATCAGGCTGACGGCTCGCACCCTTGGCTTGGTGCGAGTAGCAGGGACGAGCTGAACCAGGCTGACGACTCGCACCCTTGGCTTGGTGCGAGTAGCAGGAACGGGCTGGACCAGGCCGACGCACTCGTTACCCTGGCTTGGTGCGAGCAGCAGGAACGGGCTGGACCAGGCTGACGACTCGCACCCTTGGCTTGGTGCGAGTAGCAGGAACGGGCCGGGCCGGGCTGACGACGCGCACCGTAGGTTTCGTGCGAGTGGCAGGAACAGGCCGGGCCGGGCTGGCGACGCGCACCGTAGGTTTGGTGTGAGTGGCAGGAACAGGCCGGGCCGGGCTGGCGACGCGCACCGTAGGTTTGGTGCGAGTGGCAGGAACAGGCCGGGCCGGGCTGGCGACGCGCACCGTAGGTTTGGTGCGAGTGGCAGGGACAGGCCGGGCTGGGCTGGCGACGCACACCGTAGGCTTTGTGCGTAGAGCAGGGACAGGCCGGGCTGGGCTGGCAACGCACCCGTGAGGCTTGGTGCGTGGAGCAGGAACAGGCCGGGCTGGGCTGGCGACGCACCCCGTAGGCTTGGTGCGTGGAGCAGGGATAGGCCGGGCTGGGCTGGCGACGCACACCGTAGGCTTGGTGCGTAGAGCAGGAACAGGCCGGGCTGGGCTGGCGACGCACACCGTAGGCTTTGTGCGTAGAGCAGGGACAGGCCGGGCTGGGCTGGCAACGCACCCCGTAGGCTTTGTGCGTAGAGCAGGGATAGGCCGGGCTGGGCTGGCGACACGCACCATTAACTTAGTGCGTGGAGCAGGGATAGGCCGGGCTGGGCTGGCGACGCGCACCATTAACTTAGTGCGTGGAGCAGGGACAGGCCTCACCGGACTGTGGAGACGGATAGGAGACCTGGAATGAAGAGCGGCCACAACCCGTCCCGGCTGAATGCCTACCTTCACACACTCTGTGTGAGGCATCCGCACAGGACGTACAGGGCTGTGTACCCGTACCGACATGACAGCACGTGATACTGGAGCAGGATATCCGGGACCGCGGAGAGGCATAGGAGACCACGAGCGTTGAGCCGGCACACTCCGTCCTGGCTGCATACCCCCCTTTGCACGACACGTGCGGGGTGCTCCCACAGGACGTACAGGACTGTGCCGGACCACTCGTGGCACCGTACGCTGCTCCGCATACCGCGGAACCTGCCCCGTCCCATGCTGCCATGCCTGAGTACGGGAAGTTGGTTCCGCTCTCCATCCAGGCCTCGCCAACCTGCCTTCTGGCCCCCAAAACCCGGTGGCCTCCTCTCCAAAATGCCCTGTGGCAGCCTCCTGCTGCCCAGTCGCCCATGCCGTGTACCCCCCCCAAAAAATTTCTTGGGGTTGCCTCTCGTCCTTCCAACGATGGCCCTGCTGACGCCGTTGCTCCTCTCTCGCCAGGGCCTTGATCCTTCCCCAAGGTCCCTTGCCCCCGAGCATGTCCTCCCAGGACCACGATTTGCCCACCTGGGCCATCGCCAGCCTCTCTATCTCCTTACCCGGCGCTTCCTCCCATGTCCAGTCTCCTTGCTCCTGGACACGCTGCTTGGTCCTTTTTCGGTGGGTTTTTCTGTCACGATCGTCTACGAAAGGAGTAGACCAAAGCGCAGCGCGTTGAGCGAACATGACTTTATAAAATAAAGCGTAACACGAAAACCACAAAACAAATGACGATACGTGAAGTCCACAGTGACAATGACTGAACAGGAACAAAAACCCACAAACACAAGGTGAACACAGACAGTTTAAATATGGCTCCCAATCAGAGATAACGAGCCGACAGCTGACACTCGTTACCTCCGATTGGGAGTCACTTGACCAAACACGGAAAACACAACCAATGACAACCCAACCACACAAAACACAACCAAACGAACACACCCTGGCTCAAAATACAAAGTCCCGAAGCCAGAGAGTGACAACCGTGTAGTTACTGTGCAAGGAAAGGGCACCAGTTAAGAAACTGTAGGCAGAAGGGGAAGAGAGAAATCAGGAGTCCTCATGACCTGGCTGTTTGGTTGTTGTTTTTTAATTGGGGTTTTCAAATAAAAAACAACACACCTAGTATGATGTTTATAAAGCCTTGTTGTTTCAATTTTGGGGGGTTTTCAGCAGGTCAAGGGTGATAGGTCTTAGAGGAGCACACAGTGAATTTTATGGAGTTTTTTAGGTTTTGGCTGAGTTTGGGGTATATATGATTTCTTATGAGAATGAATGTCATGAGGATTAATGAACACTTGGGATAAGTAACATTTATTAAATATTTAGAATAATGGTAATGTTTGGTATTCTATGGGATGGTATTTCAATTGCCTCTGAACTCTGTTTTAACTTTCTGGTGTTAATTAATCATCCACACTGGTAAATTCTAAAGGCATGAGAGGAGGACTTTAAGATAGTTTATTTTACCAATAAATAAAAATAAGGGATGGCAATTGGATGATAAATTACCAATATTACCTAAGTGATTGTTAGGTAGGTGATAATATTGACACATGGGCAGTGACATGTGTCAAAAGGAGGGATGGATGGTAGAACAGATTAGACAACACTTTGTTGCACATGGGATTACTAATATTTTTTTTTTTTAAAGATGTGTTATCTGTGCTCAAAATAATCACCAGGGCAGACAAAGGGCACCTCAGGGTGAGTATCCTCCGGCTAAGTACCCTTTCCAGCAACTGGAAATGGATTTTATAGTGTTATCACGGAGTGAAGGGAAGAAATTTAGAGTAACCCCAGATAAAGATGGGTTATCCCCCTTTGAGAAAGTGTTTGGAAGACCTTACAGAATGCCACAGTTGGCAGGACCAGACAGGCAGACATAGAACTAGAGAGCACCCTAGCAGAACACGTGAGAAGGTCGTTTATTAACCACACCTGTATGTCAGAGGTTTTGTGCCCCCCACAGGTGAATTAAAGGAGAAGGTGACCCACTCTATCTAACCAGGAGACTGAACCAGGCCTGGCGGGAAGGGCCCTACCAAGTACTGCCTTTGCCAGCAGAATAGCTGAGAGATCCATCTGGGTGCATGTCACACACTGTAAAAAGGTAAAACCAGCTACACCTGACGAACAAACACAGAGTTAGGGAGAAAGATCCGATCACCACTAGGGCTCGGGGGTTGGCTCCTAACGAAGATTCCCTTACCCTGTCTGATCATCCCTGTGTGAGTTCGATAGAAGGTAAAGCAATGGGTTGGCCTCTGGCATCTGACATGTTCTCAGGGCGAGGGTGGGGATTCACATGTCTCCCGACGGTAGGTAGCTGTCTGATTGTGGGGGCCATATTCCTAACACACACGGACCCTCCTGTTTCAGTCAGAAGTGGTAGTTAACCTAACACAAGTTGAAAAGGCATAGGAGACAGCTAGACGTAGGGAAAGGGGAAATTCTAGGGACTTTAGGGAAGGACATCACCATATGTATGTCACCATGTACATCCTGGGACTATGTAGTTGCTTATACCAAGCGGGGGGGGATATGTCAATCTCCATACACAGTTCAGGGACAGGTGTAGTATTGTGAAAGTAGGGAATTATCAGAAATGGCAGTGCGACTCCATATGAGGGTAGGTACTGTCTGAAAGTCTGAACTATGCTAAAACAGATTACAGACCTGACAAGTGAGATATCTTCTTCAACTGGGGCACCCTATAGAGTAAACCTCTCTGAGGGAGGTAGTGAGACCGGGGCCGTGGTGAAGATAGTGCAAACTATAGACCTGAAGGAAGTAGTACAGGTGGAAACGGGGTATAGAAATCTTAACCTGTGGTTGGAATGGATTCAGTATACGGCAAGAACTATGTCTAAAGAGGACTGTTTTGCCTGTGGGACAGCCAAACCAGGGTTAACAACTACTCCGTTCCCCTTGACAGGCTTTGACTCTGTCAGGTTTATCCTCCATGCAAGCCACCTGGGAATGTGGTGAAAGAGTCTTGTAGTAACTTGCACTTTCTGTATCCCCTGATAACAAAGTCACCCCGACCTAGGTTGCCTCCGTTTGAAGTCTCAGGGGATTCTTATTATTGTTTTTCTAGGACTAGTAAGGATAGGATACAGGGTAGGGTATCTTAGCTCCTGCTTCCACACAGAGAATGTCACACCTAAAGAGACCATGACTAATCTCTCCTCTTTGTTGCAGCCAGAGGATTTTAGGATCCAAAACCAGGCCCGTGCTGACATCTGATGGTTGTGTGGTGATAACTGATTGTGAACTCACCTACATACGCAAACAATCAAACGTGTCAGAGACTGGTGAGTTGTCACGTAGAAAGTAGAACCTCCTCCCGGGATCCTTTGATGAAAGGATATATATATTGATGGGATAGGAGTACCTCGAGGGGTTCCAGAACAATTCAAAGCTAGGAATCAGATCGCAGCTGGGTTTGAATCAAGTATTTTTTGGTGGTCAACAATTAATAAAAACGTAGATTGGATGAATTATGTTTACTATAACCAGCAAAGATTTATAAACCACACTTGTGATGCAATAAAGGGGATTAGCTGAGCAGACAGCGGCAACTAGCTTAATGACATGGCAGAATAGAATAGCTTTAGATATGCTTTTGGCTGAGCGGGACGGGGTTTGTGTTCTGTTTGGATCTATGTGCTGTACTTTCATCCCCAAACAATACAGCACCGGACGGGTCCGTGACCAAAGCGCTTCAGGGACTCACCACGCTGGCGAACGAACTGGCTGAGAACTCTGGTATTGATAGCTCCTAAACGGTTAGTTTGATAACATATTTGGTAAATGGAAAACTATTGTTGTAACTATTCTGGGTGAAGTTACAGCTTCTATGGGTATACTTGTTCTTTGTGGATGTTGTCTTATTCCCTGTGTCTGAGGGTTGGTGAGCAAGGCGGTTTCCCAACAGATGGTGAGATACGGCCCAATCCCGGACTCCGACTGAAGGATATGACCTACCAGGCTTGGTGGAGGACGACGACGATCCAGATAATTTGAGACTGGATGTTTTCCTAGAACTATAAATCTCTAGTTTAAAAGTTATTGTAATGATATTTTGTGTATTAAAGTCTCGTTTTAAGTATGATGTACTTGTTACCATTGCTAAAAAGTAACGTTATGCTTTTAATCATGGGGTAACCCTGATGAACCTGTAATGTTTTAATATGCAAACCAACTTATATACTTCAATGAGTGTGATTCATTTCTATAACAACATATATTTTGTATGTGTGTAATATTTAGTCAAAGGGTGGAATTGATAGATTAATTATTAATGACTAATTATTACACCCTGAAACTGTGTATAATGTGTGAGTGTAGGACCAGTAAAGGCTATGGCATTGAGCCACTATTTAGCAATGTGAGTAAGAGTCAGGCCAGACAACAAAGACAACTGAGAAACTAAGATAAAGAGGCCTCCCAATTTAGGGAGGGGAGAAACTTATGAAAACATGGTGCAGAATATTGTGAGAACGGCAATAACTGAGTAAAGCAGGGAGTAGGATATGTGTGTGTGTGTGTGTATGTATGTGTGTATGCATGTGTGTATATGTGTGTGTGTGTGTGAACTGAAGGTCAGTAGAGCAGTTTTAGAGTGGAAAACTACAGCCTGCCTACAGAGGGAAGGGATTTATTTTTGTATGACGTATGAGTATAAAAGATGGACTCTGAAATTGTGATGGCAGAATTCTCAATGAATAAATATCTCTGACCATGCAGACCGGGACTCTGGGCGTTACTTAAATCCCAAAAGACTTACAACCTTTTGGGAGACGCACAGAGACACTAAAATAGTTTGTTAAATAATTCACGTAACACCCCTCTACGTTCTCCCATTCCTCCTCCAAGATGCCCAAAAAGGGGATCCTAAAGAACCTGTACGGGGGGAGTCAGGGTACTGCTCATCCCCAGAGAGAGGGATGTCTGGAGCGGGCACAGGAGTAGGAGGTAGAGGGGTTGATGGAGATATGTGCTGCTCTTACGAGCCCCACTCCCGCCCCCAGCTCAGAGGACAGTCCAACGATGCGGACGGAAGCAGTGCGGAGGAGGAAAGGCATCCTAAAGCGCAACGGCAAGTTCTCACGCAGCCTGGACCTCCCTGACACCCTTCATCCCTCCTTATCCTCAGCTCTGGCTCATTTCCCTGAGGCCCTGCAGCAGCTCCACCAGGCCTCCGGGGGCAGTAGGCCCCCAGCGTGGTGAGCGAGGACAGCCTCCTCTCCTCTGATTCTTTCGACCTGCTGGACCTCAGCGCCCAATCACGTCGCAGGATCTTCTCCCGGGCGCCCAACGCAGTGCCTGCAGCTCAGAGGAGGAACTTGAGGACCCGGTAGCAGGGGCAGCAGACGGGATTGGATTAGGAAGAGGACGGGGGCGGGGCAGAGAGGAGGAAGATGAGATGTCATTGGAGGAGAGACGGGAGATGCTAAGATAAGATAAAGGTTGCGTTCCCCTGCTCAACCAATGGTTGCGTGCCACGTCATCAACTATGCCATCGGGAACCAGATTGCTATAACATATGATGTGGTTAGCTGGTACATAAAATACCTTTCCAGGCGTTGTAAGATCTGGCATGCGTCAGCAACGCCTGGGCAAAGGAACACGTCCACAATATGATAAGCCCAAGATATGACTGGACGCTTGTAATATCAGTTACTGGTGCTGTCTGATAGGCCCGAATTACTGACTGACTTTGTCTTTTTAACCAAATGACAAGTAACGATAAAGAAGTCAGTCGGAAGCACCTAGTCATACAACCTACAGTGATCGATGCGTTGAATGAAAGTAATCAACAAATTGTGCATTTCATCAAGATCAGTTACTGATTGGAATGGATTGAGACTGCTGTCCTAGTGATGGGATTTTAAAAACCTTGGACTCTTTAACTGTGAATGAAGCCATCACTGACTTTAAGGACTCCTATGTGAACTAACTCAACACTGTACAGGAGACCACATGGCATTCCCAATCTGGCCCTCATATCATCACGGCCACCTAATCATCCCCTGCTTCCAGTTGGATCAATCATCCCCCCCTTCTCTCCCCTGTAACTATTCCCCAGGTTGTTGTTCCCCAGAGAATGTGTTCTCAGTCAACTTACCTGGTAAAATAAGGGTAAATTAAAAATAAATTAAATGTCTATGGACTCCTGTGGACACGAAGCTAATGTGCAATTATAAGACATAGTTAAAATTGTTATGTTAATTCAAGCATGCTGTTTGCAGCACCAGACTTGAGGGTTTGATTCCTGCATGGGCCAAATATACTGTAGAATATACTGATATTATGTGTTCATTCTAAATCACTTTCGATTAAAAACATTTGCTGAATGTCTATACAGTGAATGGCTTTGACTGGGGCAACCAAATGGCGTAAATGTGGATTTGTTATATCTGTGCCACAAGACATGTAATATTACTGTTATTACAAATGTTTCATCTGATTTTACCGACAGCACGTGCCTTCATATATATCTATATTTATTATCTCTGAAGTCACAAGAGACTATGTGTCATGAGGTGAGGTGTATGTGTGGTGGAAGTCAGGCGCAGGACACCGAGGCTCAGTCCAACAGAGTTTACTCAAAATTTCCAAAAGGAAACGGAAAACAAACGACCTCAAACAACAAGAGGCGAGCATTTACGCAAAAATGCGTAAAACACAAAAATTACAAACAAGAAACAAAACACGCAGCACAACGACAGGCGAACAACAACACACAATCCTACCAAGCAAAAAGACGGAACTTATAGGACAGGTGATGAAACACAATAGGACACAGGTGTGACAGACAGACAAAAGCAATCACACACAGAAACATAGATCGGTGGCAGCTAGTACTCCGGGGACGGCGACCGCCGACGCCTGCTCGTACCAGGAGGGGGAGCAGCCTCGGCAGAATCCGTGACAGTACCCCCCCCTTGACGCGCGGCTCCAGCCGTGCGCCGACCCCGGCCTCGGGAGCGGCCAGGAGGACGCGGACCCGGGCGCGTGGGATGCCCACGGTGGAAATCAGTCAGGAGGGATGGATCGAGGATGTCCCTCCTGGGCACCCAGCACCGTTTCTCCGGACCGTACCCCTCCCACTCCACGAGATACTGGAGACCACTCATCCGGCGCCTCGAGTCCAAGATGGTCCGGACTCTGTACGCCGGGGCCCCCTCGATGTCCAAAGGGGGGCGGAGGGTCTCTCCTATCTCATTATCCTGGAGTGGACCAGCTACCACCGGCCTGAGAAGAGACACATGGAACGAGGGGTTAATATTTTTGTACTCTATAGGCAGTTGTAACCTGTAACACACCTCGTTCAACCTTCTCAGGACTTTAAAGGGCCCCACAAACCGCCGACCCAGCTTCCGGCAGGGCAGGCGGAGGGGCAGGTTTCGAGTCGAGAGCCAGACTCGATCTCCCGGTGCGTACACCGGCCCCTCACTGCGGTGGCGATCGGCGCTCGCCTTTTGTTGACGGATGGCACGCTGCAGATGGACATGGGCAGCGTCCCACGTCTCCTCCGAGCGCCGAATCCACTCGTCCACCGCAGGGGCCTCGGTCTGGCTCTCGTGCCACGGTGCCAGGACCGGCTGATACCCTAAAATACACTGGAAAGGTGTTAATCCGGTGGAGGAGTGGCGGAGAGAGTTCTGGGCCATCTCTGCCCAGGGGATATACCTCGACCACTCCTCCGGCCGGTCCCGGCAATAGGACCTCAAAACCTACCCACATCCTGGTTCACACGTTCAACCTGCCCATTGCTCTCTGGGTGGTACCCGAGGTAAGGCTAACCGAGACCCCCAGGCGTTCCATGAAAGCCCCCAGACTCTGGAGGTGAACTGGGGACCTCGGTCGGACACAATATCCTCGGGGACCCCATAGTGCCGGGAACACGTGGGTAAAGAGGGCCTCGGGTCTGTAGGGCAGTAGGGAGACCCGGCAGTGGGAGGAGACGACAGGCCTTAGAAAACCGATCCACAACGACCAAAATGGTGGTATTACCCTGGGAAGGGGGTAGATCGGTCACAAAATCTACCGAGAGGTGGGACCATGGTCGTTGTGGAACGGGCAGAGGATGTAACTTACCTCTGGGCAAATGTCTAGGTGCCTTACACTGGGCACATACCGAGCAGGAGGAGACATAAACCCTCACATCCCTGGCTAACGTTGGCCACCAGTATTTTACGCTAAGGCAGTGCACCGTCCGACCAATACCAGGATGTCCAGAGGAGGGTGATGTATGAGCCCAAGAAATAAGCCGATCACGAACCTCGAGCGGAACGTACGTCCGCCCCACAGGACACTCGGGGGAGTAGGGTCGTACGCAGCGCCCGCTCGATTTCCGCATCGACCTCCCATACTACCGGAGCCACCAGACAAGACTCCGGCAGTATGGAAATAGGCTCAATGGACCTCTCCTCTGTGTCATACTGCCGGGACAGGGCGTCTGCCTTACCGTTCTGGGACCCAGGGATGTATGTGATCTTAAAAACAAACCGGGTCAGGAACATGTTCCACCTAGCCTGACGAGGGTTCAATCTCCTAGCTGCCCGGATGTACTCCAGGTTACGGTGATCAGTCAGAATGAGGAAAGGGTGTTGAGCCCCTCAAGCCAATGCCTCCACACCTTTAGGGCCTGGACTACAGCTAACAGCTCCCTGTCCCGACGTCATAATTGCGCTCCGCCGAGCTGAGCTTCTTAGAGTAGAATGCACAGGGGCGGAGCTTAGGTGGCGTGCCGGACCGTTGTGACAGGACTGCCCCAATACCCGGTCTCGGGACGCGTCCACCTCTACTTGGAAAGGCAAAGAGGGATCCGGAAGCGCCAGCACCGGGGCCGAGGCGAACAGGTTCTTCAGCTTGACAAATGCCCTGTCCGCCTCAGCTGACCACTGCAAGCGCACCGGACCCCCTTTAGCAGGGACGTAATGGGAACTGCAACCTGTCCAAAGCCCCGGATAAACCTCCGTAGTAATTAGCAAAACCCAAGAACCGCTGCACCTCTTTTACGGTGGTTGGAGTTTGCCAATTACGCACAGCCGATACCCGATCTACCTCTATCTCCACGCCAGACGCGGACAACCGATAACCCAAAAAGGAGACGGACTCCTGGAAGAACAGGCATTTCTCTGCCTTGACATACAAGTCATGCTCCAACAGTCGTCTCAATACTCGGCGCACCTGGGCTACATGCTCGGCTCGTGTAGAAGAGTACACCAGGATGTCGTCGATGTAAACTACTACACCCTGCCCATGCATGTCCCGGAAAATCTCGTCAACAAAGGATTGGAAGACTGAAGGAGCATTCATTAACCCGTATGGCATGACGAGATACTCGTAATGACCCGAGGTGGTACTAAATGCTGTCTTCCATTCATCCCCCCCTTAATGCGCACCAGATTGTACGCGCTCCTGAGATCTAACTTTGTGAAGAATCGCTCCGCGTAATGATTCCGTCATCATTCGCAATCAGTGGCAGTGGGTAGCTGTATTTCACTGTAATCTGATTGAGACTACGATAATCAATACACGGGCGCAATCCCCCGTCCTTCTTCTTCACAAAGAAGAAACTCGAGGAGACTGGGGAAGTAGAAGGCCGTATGTATCCCTGTGCCAAGGACTCGGCTATGTATGTCTCCATAGCCGCTGTCTCCTCTTGAGACAGGGGATACACATGACTCCTGGGAAGAGCTGCTCCAGTCTGGATATTTATCGCACAGTCCCCCTGTCTATGAGGAGGTAGCCTTGTTGCCCTCGATTTACTAAAGACCAGTGCTAAATCCTCATACTCGGGGGGAATGCGCAGTGCGGGCACTTGGTTCGGACTCTCTACCGAGGTCGCCCCTATGGAAACACCTAGACATCTCCCTACACACTGGGCAGACCACTCCATAAGAGCCCTCTGTTGCCACGCTATGGTAGGATCGTGGGTACTTAACCAGGGAAGCCCCAACACCACTGGGTACGCAGGAGAGTCAATCAGATAGAACTGAATGATCTCCTCATGACCCCCTGCGTAGTCATCGTCAGCGGTGCTGTGACATCCCTGATCAGACCCGACCCCAACGGCCGGCTGTCTAATGCATGGACAGGGAATGGAACTTCTACCGGCCGAAGGGGAATTCCTAACCTAGCACAAAATTTACGATCAATAAAGTTCCCAGCTGCGCCTGAATCTACTAGCGCCTTATGCTGGGAATGAGGTGCCACCTGTGGAAAACGCACAGGAATACTCATGTGACCAACAGAGAGCTCTGGGTAAGTGGGCGCCTACTCACCTGGAAATGACTCCCCAGTGCGTGACCTGTTTCCCCTCTCTCAGAAGACCCTCCCCCAGCACCTGGCCGTGGTGTGTCCTCCACGGCCACAGTTGGTGCAGGGGTTGGCCCTCCTCGGGTTCTCCCTCCTCCTCTCTCTAGCGCCAGCACCCCGAGCTCCATAGGAATAGGCTCGGAGGTGCTGGAGGATGGAATGGACGACCCCCACTCGGGACGTCCGCGGGTAGCCAGCAGGGTGTCTAGACTGATGGAGATGTCCACCAGCTGGTCGAACGACAGGTTGGTGTCCCTGCAGGCCATCTCACGACGAACGTCCTCTCGTAGGCCACACCGATAGTGGTCAATGAGGGCCCTCTCATTCCATCCCGCATCCGCTGCTAGTGTCCGGAACTCCAGTGCGAACTCCTGTGCGCTCCTCTTCCCCTGTCGGAGGTGGAATAGACGCTCTCCCGCCGCTTTCCCCTCAGGTGGATGATCGAAGACAGTCCTGAAGTGGCGGGAAAACTCCGCGTAGGTGATGGTGGCGGCGTCTATTCCCCTCTCCATTCGGCGGCCCACTCCAACGCCTTCCCGGAGAGACAGGAGATGAGGGCGGAGACGCTCCGTATCCCGAGGGCGCCCGGGTGTATGGTGGCAAGGTAAAGTTCTACCTGTAGGAGAAAGCCCTGACACCCGGCTGCAGAACCGTCATATGCCCTCGGGAGCGAGAGCCGAATGCCACTGGGTTCCGGTGCTGAGAGAGGAGGACTGGCCGTTGGTGCTGGGATGGTGTGAGAAGGCGTGGGCACCTCCCGATTCATCAACCGGCGCAGACTGTTGGACACCTCGTCCATGGCGACCCCGAGTTGCCGTATCATGGCGTCCTGGTAATTAATCCGGTCTTCCAGGGAATCGGGTATCGCCGCTGTTCCTGCTGACTCCATGGAGATGGTGTGTTGTTCTGTCATGAGGTGAGGTGTATGTGTGGTGGAAGTCAGGCGCAGGACACCGAGGCTCAGTCCAACAGAGTTTACTCAAAATTTCCAAAAGGAAACGGAAAACAAACGACCTCAAACAACAAGAGGCGAGCATTTACGCAAAAATGCGTAAAACACAAAAATTACAAACAAGAAACAAAACACGCAGCACAACGACAGGCGAACAACAACACACAATCCTACCAAGCAAAAAGACGGAACTTATAGGACAGGTGATGAAACACAATAGGACACAGGTGTGACAGACAGACAAAAGCAATCACACACAGAAACATAGATCGGTGGCAGCTAGTACTCCGGGGACGGCGACCGCCGACGCCTGCTCGTACCAGGAGGGGGAGCAGCCTCGGCAGAATCCGTGACACTATGGGTGATGTCATGTTATCTTACCATGGAATGTGATCTTATGGTCAAACAGACTGGGAGATTGAATGAGCCTTGAGGATTTTAAATCTGGGATCTGTACGCTGGAAAAGTGTAAGGGTATGTGATTAACATTTGACTGGGAGGCAAGAAGGTAGTTACATCAAGTATTATTGCATTGGTTTTGCATTGGTTCATCTGTTTTGGTACTGTGAAAGAAAAAAGAAAAATGAATACTTTTTTCTGGAAATAGGCCTAATGCTTTCTGCTGTCTCACTTCATCCAGAATGTGCAATGACCAAAACACACATTCATTTCTTATCATAAATTGCAGGAAATGTTTGAGGTATTAACTTGACTGATTTGTGTCCCTTGCACTTTCATACAGACTTCTGGAGGTCTAAAAATAAGATGGTGAGAAAACATGGTGAGCCTGTGGAGATGACAGATTAAACAAGCATATTCTGGAGACAAAAATAGGAGCTTTTTAAAATACAATATATTATAAAGCGCCTATCTAATACTGAACAGAACAGCCATTTTTAGACAACACTTCTTCTCTGTTCGCTGCAGTCGAGAGGCATTTTCCCTGGGTTGACCAGAAGTAGGGGAACATTAGGGAGAACAGAGCGTTGTGTTTATAATGTGCCAGTAGTGGTTGTTTTTGATCGATAGCAGAGACCCCATTCTGTCCCTCTACACAAAGACATATTTACTCTAAAGTACATTTCCATGTTCTGTTCATTTACTATGATTAGAAAACATCTGAAGTAGCGCACTCTACCGACTGGAGTCACAAACACAAAATGACTGATGCCTTGCCACTCTGTTGCAAATGCAGTCCAAACCACAATCCCCTCTATGGGACGAATCTAGGTCATAGTCAGGCCAAACTTTCACCATGCCACCTCATGCCGTCAGAAGGACTGACCCAAAGGCAGCCACTCTAGCCACTGTAATCTCAGGTTGATTCTAAAGTGTTTTTTTATCCTCATCAGAAAAGGATGGTGTTGCTTAAATGGCTGATCCTATTCTTTTCAGGGAGACTTAGTGATGTCAAGGCTCAGGCAACACTAAACTAACATTTACCCAAATACGGTGGTAAGAATAACATTCAGCTAAGCAACACAGAACATCTGAATAATGGATTGTATGCAGTGAGAGTAATTTGTCCCACTCTTTAGTTAGTATCATCTTCAAGAATCTTTTCCATTAACTTTGGAGCAGTGTGTTTATCTACTTGATACATAAATCGGGGGAGGGCGAAGAGAGGGAAGGAAAAATTGAAGAGTTATGGGAATGATATTCAATATTAATACATTCCCTTACCGGAAACACACACAAACACACACACACACACACACAATACCTCACCAACAATGTTCAGTCCCTGGAAATGCTCGATACTATAGACTCAAAGTGCTCTTTGACCGACAAAGAGAGCAAAGAATGAATGGATGGTGATGGAAAGAGAGAATGGGAGTATAGATTGTTTCTCTCTCGGTGTGGCCCTCACAGAAGGACTGTGGGACATTATAAGGTTTTCTCAGTCCTATAATAAGGCCAGTTCAGGGAGATGAGGAGGCCGTGTGATTGCTACATCACAACAGCAGCTGCACCATAGGCCTACTGTCTGACAGTGGAGGTGAAAACACACATTGGGATTAGATTCAGTGTGTGTGTATCCAGTTTCAAGTTTTTTATTAGTCGTATGTATAGGATAAGCATAGTATACATCATCCAATGAAATGTTTACTTGCAGGTTCCTTCACGACAATGCAACACAATTAGAAATAATAAAATATAAGAATACGAACATAAAATAAATGGCTCAGTAGAATAGATTAAATATTTTAGCATAAGTGTAATACAGGAAGGTACAATTTATAGTCCAATAGTTACACGTGTATTGGGAAAGGGGGGAATGGGGGGCAAGTGTTTAAATTGAGCAGTATAACAAGAGTCTGGTAGGAGCAGTTGTGATGTGTGTGAAGCATGAATGTGTGTGTCTGTGTGTGTGTATGTCTGTGTGGGTGTGTGCAAGGGGTGGAGAATCAGAGCTGGTGGTCAGTCCAGTTCAAGTGTTCAGCAGTCTGATGGTTTGTAGATAGAAACTGTCTCTGAGCCTGTTGGTATCAGACCTCATGCTCCGATACCCTCTGCCCGATGGTAAGGGAGAGAACAGCTCATGGCTGGGGTGTGTGTGGTCCTTGATGGGGTCCTTGTGTTTGTGTGTATGTGCAAATGCATGGGTGTGTACAAACCACTTTCATTGCCATCTTTTTTTGCATGCGCATTGTTTCAACTGTCAATCTAAGCACCAGTTTTGTTTTCAGAGTTGTGTTGTATAGCTTTCTCTGACCCCTCTCTTTGGGTGATACTGTGAGGAAACACATGATGTGTGATGCAGGTACACCTGGACAATTTTTTGATTAAACAGAACACCAACATCCTTCATTAAACACACCAGTGACATGTTAGGGGATGTCAGTTGACGGAGTAGACTTCCACTCACAAACACTGCAAGCTGAGTTTGAGTTGCGTGTCCAACGTGAATACATAACTCAACCTCAGCTTTCAGTGTTTGTGAGTGGAAGTCTACTCTGTCAACTGACATGTTTAATGAAGGATAGAGTCCAGGGTTGTAGGTTGTTGTTGACAACCTTTCAAACAGCTCTTGACTTCACACCAGGACAGAGCCATAACGTTACGTAACATCCCCCTTTAAAATGTTGAGTTAATGTTCAGCTGACAGCTACAGTGAGAAGTGGCATCAACAGCCATCACCACGGAACTCTAACTACGCAATGGTCCTTCAATGTTCCAGTCTCCAGGGCCATATTTCCAATACACCTCATTATTGTGGACAACCTTTGGCCCCAAAACAAAACTTAGAAGCATAGCTACAGTTTGTCCTTTCCAAACATGAAAAATGATTCAAACTGCTTAATTTGAGAAATTAGGCAATGAAAAAAACGTTCATAATTCAGGAATATACACAGGAACATAAAAGAGATTGTCTAATTTCCAGGGGGCAGGGCTATTCATGTCTGAACTGGCTTTTCAAGCTGAGTGACAAATGCCAGATTTTGCACCATTTCACAGTTTCGACCAAAGTCCTAAAACTGGCAACTTTGACAGTGTATGGAGTCAGGTGAAATAGTTTAAACTGTTTCGTCTTCAATGATTGCAAAGTCTTGAGGTCAGATCATTGTTTTGGACTGATGTGCTACTGTTAGGTTAGTGTTAGGACACAGACAAATACACTATCCAGGATACACTTCCACACTCCATTCCCCAGGGGGCAGCAGCAACCTTGTCCAATTGCTGAGCCTGGTTGAGTAAGCATGTCATGTGTAGCCAATTAGGGTGATGGTCAGTCAGTGTCCCAGCTGGTAAGCTGTAAGAATGCAGGTTTTGTTTGGTGGCCATGAGACCTTTTTGTTTGGTTTTGAGTCTTTAGTTTGGGACATGCCTGTTTGTAGTTTTCTGTTTTGTAGGTTTATTTTCGTCACCATCTGAACAAAAAATACTCTGCTTGGACTGGCCGACTAAGAGATCAAGACGGAGCTGGCCCTGAAGTTGCTGTCTCCCTGGGCACCTGTACATTCAACACCTAGGCGCCTACGCTGATTTCTCACATAAACGCACACATTAATTCAAGTTATAGACCAGTTAACTAGACCTAAGACCCCTAGACATAACGAGTCAGGTACCAGACCAGTTAACTAGACCTAAGACCCCTAGACATAACGAGTCAGGTTCCAGACCCGTTATCTACAGCTAAGACCCATAGACATAAGGAGTGCAGCAAAATCAGTAGGCTAGTTATGGGTTATCAGTAGGCTAGTGATGGGTTTCGAACACAATCTGGCAACCATGGTGTGAGGTAGATGTGGGTTTTCTAGGCCTGAGGAGATCATAATTGTGGAAGCCTGACTCTGTTTGTGTTGCTCTGCGACTGGAATGTCACACGATCTTATCCTTTTAGTTTATTAATCAGTCAATCCGTTTGTCCATTTTTCATAGGTGTTTAAGGTATGAGCATCAGCTAAATGCCTTTCACACAAATGTGATAAAGACTAACAGCCCAAGTAATATGTAACAGAACGTGCCAAGTAACAACACGTGTCAATCTGATACCACTGACACAGATCACAACTCCAGTAGGCCACTGAAACACTACCACTCAAACAACACAACGGGAATGGGCTTGGTCAGACCTACCATACCATGGACATGACATTGGCCACGCTAGGTAGTGTCGTTTGGTTAGATCACTTGTCAGTAAGCCGCTTTATGATCTCAATAATATGATTAGGTGTTATAAGGGCAATCATGTGCCATAAACAAAGACCTGTCTTTTGAGTCTAGACAGAATAAGTTGTGCATGGGGCCGGGCCTCCTGTCAGTCAAAATATTACCCTGTTATCTTTAGATGCTAAGGAGACTTTAGCTAAATACGCTAAAGACACAGACATACTATATGCCATTGCTAATGCTAGCTAATGTTAAATACATTTCTTTGAGTATTTGTGAATGGAGAGGATAACACACAAACGCATATTGGGTTATTTTCCCCAGTATGTATGTTTTTGCCCCAGTATGTTCATGTCATAAGTTCAGCCACTGTTTATCTGTAATAATACATTAGTTATTTATTAATGAGTAATAACAGTAATAATAAGTAATAATAAATTAGTTAAATTAGTTAACAATAAATGAATAAATTACCTCAGATCAGAGAGGAATATCACAAAGTTTGTATAGGGGTAAAGGTTAGCCTTTAAAGCCTCCGGTTGGCAGACAGGCTATCCTCTATGGCCAGTGCTGAGCCCTGGCGTTTGGTCCTATGTGTGGCCTCCTAAGCTATGCCTCTCCTGTGTTCTATGTCATGCTTGCCTCTTTTTCACTCTCAGAAAATATTTTGTAGATTTTCTAAAGTACAGTACCAGTCAAAAGTTTGGACACACCTACTCATTCAAGGGTTTTTCTTAATTTTTACTATTTTCTACATTGTAGAATAATAGCGAAGACATCAAAACTATGAAAAAACACACATGGAATCATGTAGTAACCCCAAAAATGTTAAACAAATCCAAATATATTTTATGTTTTAGATTCTTTGAAGTAGCCACCCTTTGCCTTGATGACAGCTTTGCACACTCTTGGCATTCTCTCAACCAGCTTCACCTGGAATGCTTTTCCACCAGTCTTGAAGGAGTTCCCACATATGCTCAGCACTTGTTGGCTGCTTTTCCTTCACTCTGCGGTCCAACTCATCCCAAACCATCTCAATTGGGTTTAGGTCGGGTGATTGTGGAGGCCAGGTCATCTGATGCAGCACTTCATCACTCTCCTTCTTGGTCAAATATCCCTTACACAGCCTGGAGGTGTGTTGGGTAATGTCCTGTTGAAAAACAAAGGATAGTCCCACTAAGCGCAAACCAGATGGGATGGCGTTTCGCTGCAGAATGCTGGTTAAGTGTGCCTTGCATTCGAAATAAATCACAGACAGTGTCACCAGCAAAGCAACCCCACACCATCACACCTCCTCCTCCATGCTTCACGGTGGGAACCACACATGCAGAGATCATCCGTTTACCTACTCTGCGTCTCACAAAGACACGGCAGTTGGAACCAAACATCTCAAATTTGGACTCATCAGACCAAAGGACAGATTTCCACCGGTCTAATGTCCATTGCTTTTGTTTCTTTGACCGAGCAAGTCTCTTCTTCTTCTTCTTTGCAGCAATTCGACCATGAAGGCCTGAGTCACACAGTCTCCTCTGAACAGTTGATTTTGAGATGTGTCTGTTACTTAAACTCTGTGAAGCATTTATTTGGACTGCAATCTCAGGTGCAGTTAAGTCTAATGAACGTATCCTCTGCAGCAGAGGTAACTCTTGGTCTTCCTTTCCTGTGATGGTCCTCATGAGACCCAGTTTCATCATTGCGCTTGATGGTTTTTGCGACTGCACTTCAAGAAACTTTCAAAGTTCTTGAAATGTTCCGTATTGCCTGACCTTCATGTCTTAAAGTAATGATGAACTGTCATTTCTCTTTGCTTATTTGAGCTGTTATTGCCATAATATGGACTTTTACCAAATAGGGCTATCTTCTGTATACCACCCCTACCATGTCACAACACAACTGATTGGCTCAAATGCATTAAATTCCACAAATTAACTTTTAACAAGGCACACCTGTTAATTGAAATGCATTCCAGGTGACTACCTCATGAAGCTGGTTAAGAGAATGCCAAGAGTGTGCAAAGCTGTCATCAAGGCAAAGGGTGGCCACTTTGAAGAATCTCAAATATAAAATATAATTTGATTTGTTTAACACTTTTGGGTTAATACATGATTCCATATGTGTTATTTCATAGTTTTGATGTCTTCACTATTATTCTACAATGTAGAAAATAGTAAAAATAAAGAAAAACCCTTGAATGAGTAGGCGTGTCCAAACTTTTGACTGGTACTGTAAATAAATCATGAAGTATTATAAGTCTTTGTATTCAGAACACAACAAGCTATCACAGTCAAATTTCATAAAGAAACTTAAATCATGTTTGTATTGCCACAAAGACAAAAAAGCAAATGTGTGTGTGTGTGTGTGCGTGTGTGCGTGTGTGCGTATCTAAAGGGCATTCGGAAAGTATTCAGACCACTTGACTTTTTCCACATTTTGTTACGTTACAGCCTTATTCTAAAATGGATTACATTTGTATTTTTCCTTATCAGTCTACACACAATACCCCATAACAACTAAGCGAAAACAGGTTTTTCGACATATATGAACATTTATCAAAACTGAAAAACAGAAATACCTTATTAACATAAGTATTCAGACCCTTTGCTATGAGTTTCGAAATTGAGCTCAGGTGCATCCTGTTTCCATTGATCATCCTTGAAATGTTTCTACAACTTGAGTCCACCTGTGGTAAATTCAATTGATTGGACATGATTTGGAAAGGCACACACCTGTCTATATAAGGTCCCACAATGATCAGTGCATATCAGAGCAAAAACCAAGCCATGTGGTTGAAGGAATTGTCTGTAGAGCCCCGAGACAGCATTGTGTCGAGTCACAGATCTAGGGAAGGGTACTAAAACATTTCTGCAGCATTGAAGGTCCCTAAGAACACAGTGGCCTCCTTCATTCTTAAATGGAAGAGGTTTGGAACCACCAAGACTCTTCCTAGAGCTAGCCGCCCGGCAAAACTGAGCAATCGGGGGAGAATGGCAATGGTCAGGGAGGTGACCAAGAACCCGATGGTCACTCTTACAGAGCTCCAGAGTTCTTCTGTGGAGATGGTAGAACCTTCCAGAAGGACAACCATCTCTGCAGCACTCCTTCAATCAGGCCTTTATGGTAGAGTGGCCAGATGGAAGCCACTCCTCAGTAAAGGTACATGACAGCCCGCTTGAGTTTGCCAAAAGGCACCTAAAGGACTCTCACACCATGAGAAACAAGATTCTCTGGTCTGATGAAACCAAGATTGAACTATTTTGGCCTGAATGCCAAGCGTCACGTCTGGAGGAAACCTGCCACAATCCCTACGGTGAAGCATGGTGGTGGCAGCATCATGCTGTGGGGATGTTTTTCAGCGGCAGGGACTGGGAGACTGGTCAGGCTTGAGGGACAGATGAACGGAGCAAAGTACAGAGAGATCCTTGATGAAAACCTGCACCAGAGCACTGAGGACCTCAGACTGGGGCGAAGGTTCACCTTCCAACAGCACAACGACCCTAAGCACACAGCCAAGACAATGCAGAAGTGGCTTCGGGACAAGTCTCTAAATGTCCTTGAGTGGCCCAGACAGAGCCCAGACTTGAACCCAATCGAACATCTCTGGAGAGACCTGAAAATAGCTGTGCAGCAACGCTCCCCATCTTACCTGACAGAGCTTGTGAAGATAATAATAATATAATAATAATATGCCATTTAGCAGACGCTTTTATCCAAAGCAACTTACAGTCATATTGTGCATACATTTTTACGTATGGGTGGTCCTGGGGATCGAACCCACTACCCTGGCGTTACAAGCGCCATGCTCTACCAATTGAGCTACAGAAGACCACAGATCTGCAGAGAAGAATGGGAGAAACTCCCCCAAATACAGGTGTGCCAAGCTTGTAGCATCATACCCAAGAAGACTCGAGGCTGTAATTGCTGCCAAAGGTGCTTCAACAAAGTACTGAGTAAAGGGTCTGAATATTTATGTAAATGTGATATTTCTGTTTTCTATTTTTATAAATTTGCAAAAATGTATTAAAAACTGTTTTTGCTTTGTCATTATGGGGTATTGTGTGTAGATTGATGAGGGGGGAAAACAATTTAATCCATTTTAGAATTAGGCTGTAACGTGAAACATGTGGAAAAAGTCAAGGGGTCTGAATACTATCCGAATGCACTGTATGTCTTAGCCTAACCACTGGCAGCTCAAGTTGTTGGGACATTCCCCAGTCATTCGTCATTAATTATTCTTTCTGCAATAATGGGGGATTTGATTTGGGCAAATCGTAAAATTATGTGCTTTGTTGCCATACCTTTCAGATATTTTGGAAAACTCACTATAATGACCACAGTGCAGTCTCACCTCACTCTCTCTTATTCAAGTCCAGTCAGTCTTTTAAAATGAATAATTCATAGATTGATGAAAAAAAAAAAAATTGCCTCTTAGGGCTACCACCACAAGGGGCAAGCATCATGCTACAAGCTCCTATTGGACAAATGATGGTTTAGTTTGGTTCAGAAAAATCATGTAAGTCCATCAGCCTTCTAGCCTGGTCCATGATCAAAACAAATCTGCTTTAGCCAGCTCCTCTGGCTGTCATTGCCTTAACATAGCCTTCATATTAGAGAAGATGGCTAAAGATCTGGGAGCACTGACTAAACTTATTTTCTTATACCCTAGCTAGGCAACATTATCTTCTCTATGGACCACTCCACTGGTCATAAAAGAGAAGAAATGTTTCTCTCTACTGGTGAAATACACTCATTACAACTCTAAAAGACTACAGTGGACTGCTGAGCTGGGGCACAGAATAGAAGATAATATTGTGTAATCACGCATAAATCTAATATATTGTATTTTGTTAACGAACTACAATAATTTTGCTCCAGTCCAGTCAAATGTTCCAGTCCACATTTGTTGCCGGTGTTTTCAGGGACAGGCAGGCGTGCATGAAGACAGCCGCCCAGATTATTTTTGACCAATGACGTCCTGTAGACAAGCCTAAAAAAAACGGAGATTCTCTCTGTGAATCACTTCCGGATTTGATCAACGCAATGACATGACATAATTATTATTGTACACAATTTATATTTTCATAGAGTAAACGTTACATACTTTTTAAAAGTCAAATCTCCTTCCAAATGGCCATTAGCGAATAAGACACATTTGTTGTCAATGTCCGCATGGCATGCATACAGTAGTAACATGGGACTGTCAAATAACTTTGCATCTTCGTCTCTGTATACAATCTTTGATCGCTCCTCCCTCCTTCACGTCAGTCAGCCCAGTAAAAAAAAGGGAACTCGTTTCTTAGACAATTTACATGAACGCTCCATAGCGGAAGGAAGTCCCGAGTACTGGCTCTATTTTGTTACCGGCACGGTTCTATCACCGATCGTTATGGAAGATTTGCCGAATACTAGTACTGCAGTGGCCCGGCAGGATTTCACGAAGTGGGGTGTGGAGGAAACTTGTAGATACCTGCGTCAGGAAGGTCTCGGGGAATGGGAGGAGAAATTCAGAGGTTCGGTTGTTGTGATCACATTATATTTGATTGAACAAGCCAATGTGGCTTGTAGCAAGCTTGAAACTAAATTGTGATCTGTGAAAGTGAGGGGGTCTGGAGCACCCAGAACGTTACCCTAGCTAGATTAGCACGTTCTTATCACTTTAACTATGCTCACACGGTTCTGGTTTTATGCCATGCAATTTACCTGTGACATTTTGTTCTCATTGTGCATATTTACAGTGTTGTTGGGATTTGTTTTCTAATAATTGGATTGAAGTGATGAATAGCTTAGAAGGAATGCATTAATGAGGAGCATAGGTTTGTACTATACTGATATAAATTGTTTCACATAACAGGCTGTGATTCATGTGAGGAACGTTAGGGGTAGGACAGATAAGACTTGTATTTCTTACAGATACGAACACTCTCTCTTTGTTGTCTGTGAAACCGTCCTTAAACGTGGGTACATGGAGTACAGAACACTCTGTGTTGTTTTTATTGCACTACTTTGCATTATCTTGGCCATGTCGCAGTTGTAAATGAGAACCTGTTCTCAACTGGTTTACCTGGTTAAATAAAGGTGGAAAAAAAAAAAAGATTGGAGGGGTGTCTTTTGGGTGCTGACTCCACAGGTTGTTATGATAAACTTGTGCCTGGCAACAGTGTGCAACAAATGGAGCGCCGAGGGATTGGGACCAACCCCTGCGCCAACGGATTGGCTGAGTAAAGTTTAAACCACACTCAGTCCTTTACTCTGATTGGCCAACAGAAGAGGTGGGAACTCTCTGTCAGAGTATTTGAGAAAGAACCTGTAAACAATAGTTTAGTTCTCTGAGTGCCCTGCGTGGTATTTCAGTGGACCCGTATATACGAACCTTCATACTTATCATACATACATTTTGCATATAATAAATTAAGCTTGGATTGAAGATCTCTTGATTCTTATTCCAATACCAGATTTGAATTACGCAATTTCTAACAGTGTTCATGAGAACACACAGGAAAGATTACCTGTTTTTGTTTTGTTTGTCCCCACACAGAGCAAAAGATAACAGGAGTGGGGTTACCATACCTCACAGAGACACATCTGGACAATATGGGTATAGGGTAAGTGCACAGGAGGTTGGTGGCACCTTAATTGGGAAGGACAGGCTCCTGGTAATGACTGGAGCAGAATGGGTGGAATGGTATCAAATATGTCAAACACATGGTTTCCAGGTGTTTGATGCCATTGCATTTGCTCTGTTCGGCCATTTTTATGAGCCATTCTCCCCTCAGCAGCTTCATGTGGGGGGATGGTTTTGGTATGAAAATCTTCAGTGGCATGCCAATCAAATGTGCACCTTGGTTTATTTGTTGTGACAGATGTTTTTCAGTCAATGCCGTGAGGGTTGTGTTCTTGATTGTGCTTTTATGATTATGAACTTACACACACACTCTCTTTCACTTTCTCTTTTCTCTCTCTATTCTCTCAGGTCTCTAGGCCCCCGGCTGGAGATTCTGCACTGCATGAGGAAGCTGTGGCAGATAGAAGAAGAGACCAGCAAGGTAACACAGACAGCTGACCTAACCCCTGTTCCCTCTTCAAAGGCTAGAGAGAGTGAATGAAAGACAAAATGAAGGAGAGGAAGCGGATGAGGAAAGTACTTTATTGTTCTTCTTGCCCTGCTGGGTACTTTGAGCCCTCATGGAGAGACAAGGCATACAACGATTGACGGACAGGGTGAGGTAGAGATGGAGAAAAAAGGTGGGAAGTGCACAAATCACCACAACCACATTGCAGTAAAAAAATAAAATAAAAAATGAAACTCCCTGAGTAACAGCTGTTTTTCTTTTCTAATCATGTCAAATCATTACATTTTACATATTTAGCAGATGCTCTTATCCAGAGCGACTTACAGTTTGTGAGTGCATAATTTTTTTTTTCCATACGGGCCCCCCGTGGGAAACGAACCCACAGCCCTGGCGTTGCAAGCGCCATGCTCTACCAACTGAGCTACACGGGTCCTCTATTCTGTTTTTGATTATGATCCCGTAAGTGTAATGGCCCCACCTCACCCACATAATTAGAGACGCACCCTCATTTATTCCCGAGAGAGAAAAAGAGGAAGACTAGTAGTAGAGTCAGTATGAGTATCAGCAATAAGGTGTATTATTGTCTCCTTTAGGTGTTTAATGACCCCATCCATGGCCATGTAGAGATGCATCCTCTGCTGGTCCGTATCATCGACACGCCTCAGTTCCAGAGGCTCCGCCACATCAAGCAGCTGGGAGGAGCATACTTGCCTTTCCTGGGGCCTCCCACAACCGCCGAACACTCCATAGGGGTATGATTGTGGGTGCTTGAGCACTCCACATAGGTACGAGTGTGTGTGTGTGTGTGTGCTTGAGTACTCCATAGGGCAGGGGTGGACACAATTCTCGAGGGCCACATTGGGCCACACAGATATTCTTTCGGACTTATTTCTTTGTCAAAAGCAATTTGCGGGCCATAAAAAATACTTTATCTGGTTTTAGATGTTCAAGAGTGGCCTGGAGGTTTTGTTTTTTAACCCAAAACCTTTGCCACACTTTTTAGCAGCTTTCTACTTTAGTACCTTATTGCAAACAGGATGCTTTGTAATATTTTTATTCAGGCTTTCTTCTTTTTACTCTGTCAATTTGGTTAGTATTGTGGAGTAACTACAATGTTGTTGATCCATCCTCGGTTTTCTCCTATCACAGCCATTAGTCTCTGTAACTGTTTTAGTTTGTCTGTTGTGGAAATTCTAATCAAATGAGAGAGACTTGGTCATTTCTTCAAACAATCAATCTTTATTTGATATCGATTAATTATTGCAATAATGGAGCTGGTCAACGAACCCCCCCGTAGGTGATTCGTTGAGAGCCCAACAAACAGGAAATGCTGACATCTTATATAGTGGACTTAAAAATGCTTAGTCATGGCTGGTTCCACCCCTCCCTGGCAGCTCAGGGCATCATAAGATACCTTGTTTTCTTCTTGTGGCTATGTGTATCGGGTCTGTGATGTCACGAGAGGCTGTGTCCTGGAGGGACGTTACATCCCCCTGAGGTGGCTGCAAACCCAGACAGCTATGGCTCCATCTGCTGGTATGGTCGGGAACTCCACCCCTCTATGGCCAATCTTCCCACGCAGCTGAAACAAATCAGGAGCTGATGAGCTGAAGGTTTTGGAAGGGAAGAGACACACTGAGGGAGTGTGTGGGGGGTGAGGAAACACAGTCTCCAACCTGGGCTCTCTGGAGGACAAGAGTGCTGCACGTCCACTTCCATGAGGAATATAAGGATTTGGAGATACTTACCTTTGGGAAATACTCACCTTTGGATATATGCACCTGCGGAAATACGTGAGAGACATTTGGAAGGACTTTTTTGCTGGGTTGGCTACTAGCTGCAACGTGGACTACAGTAAGGCTGGGGAAAAGTTATCTGAGCGAGTGAGAATTATGATTTTGGATGTGGAAGAGACATCCCTGAACTGTTAACCCTTAAAGAGCCACAAGAGAACAGAATTTTGTTATATTTTCGTTAATTTCCCCAAGACCTATAATAAAATCCTTGTTTTGTTTGAACCTTGTCTCCTTGCACTACTTGAGCAATCCCGCTGAAAGCTGTGTAGCCTCTCGTGACGTCACAGGTCATAGAGCATAAACAAGGGATAACGTTAGTTCCGTTACTCTTCTGTTCAAGCCAGCCTCTGTTCACCTCATATCTCCACACAGCTGTGCCCTTGACAGATATGAGAAGAAACAGGATTGGCTGAGACACTGCTCACTCTCAGAGGGTCTTTGTCTTGACCGTGTGACTAAGTTGAACAGAGGCAGAGTGGGAAAAATACCAGCTCCTTCTTACAAGACCTTCAAACAGACAGTTGGAAATGTACATGTTTAAGGCTCATACAGCGCATGTGCATAACAAAAGTTGTAATTTTGCCACGACAAGTCCTGGAGCGCTTTCCTTCATCTCCGGTAACTGAGTTAGGAAGGACGCCTGTATCTTTGTAGTGACTGGGTGTATTGATACACCATCCAAAGTGTAATTAATAATTCCACAATGCTCAAAGGGATATTCAATGCCTGCATTTTAAATGTTTTACTAATCTACCAATAGGTGCCCTTCTTTGCGAGGCATTGGAAAACCTCCCTGGTCTTTGTGGTTGAATCTGTGCATTCAGAAAGTATTCAGACCCTTTGACTTTTCCCACATTTTGTTTTACATTATAGCCTTATTCTAAAATGAATACAATTATTTTTTCCCCCTCATCCATCTACACAATATACCCCATAATGAGAAAAGCGAAAACAGGTTTGTAGAAATGTTTGCAAATGTATTAAAAATGAAAAAACGGATGCCTTAAGTATTCAGACCCTTTGTGATGAGACTCGAAATTGAGCTCAGGTGCATCCTGTTTCCATTGATCATCCTTGATGTTTCTACAACTTGATTGGAGTCCACCTGTGGTAAATTCAATAGATTGGACATGATTTGGAAAGGCACACACCTGTCTATATATGGTCCCACAGTTGACAGTGCATGTCAGAGCAAAAACCAAGCCATGAGGTCGAAGGAATTGTCTCTAGAGCTCCGAGACAGGATTGTGTCGAGGCACAGATCTGGGGAAGGGTACCAAAAAATGTCTGCAGCATTGAAGGTCCCCAAGAACATAGTGGCTTAAATCATTCTTAAATGGAAGAAGTTTGGAACCACCAAGACTCTTCCTAAGAGCTGTGCCGCCCGGCCAAACTGAGCAATCGGGGGAGAAGGGCCTTGGTCAGGAGGTGACCAAAACCCAATGGTCACTCTGACAGAGCTCCAGAGTTCCTCTGTGGTGATGGGAGAACCTTCCAGAAGGACAACCATCTCTGCAGCACTCCACCAATCAGGCCTTTATGGTAGAGTGGCCGACGGAAGCCACTCCTCAGTAAAATACACATGACAGCCAGCTTTGAGTTTGGTCTGATGAAATCGAGATTGAACTCTTTGGCCTGAATGCCAAGCGTCACGTCTGGAAGAAACCTGGCACCATCCCTACGGTGAAGTATGGTGATGGCAGCATCACGCTGTGGGGATGTTTTTCAGCGGCAGGGACTAGGAGACTAGTCAGGATCGAGGGAAAGATGAACGGAGATCCTTGATAAAACCTGCTCGGACCTCAGACTGGGGCCTACACGCCAAGACAACGCAGGAGTGGCTTCGGGACAAGTCTCCGAATGTCCTGAGTGGCCCGGACTTGAACTTCGATCGATCATCTCTAGAGAGACCTGAAAATAGCTGTGAAGCGCTCCCATCCAATCTGACAGAGCTTGAGAGGATCTGCAGAGAAGAATGGGAGAAACTTCCCCCAAATACAGGTGTGCCAAGCTTTAGAGCGTCATACCCAAGAAGACTTGAGGGTGTAATCGCTGCCAAAGGTAACTTCAGCAAAGTACTGTAAATGTGGTATTCAAGTTTTTTATTTTAGTAAGATTAGCAAAAATGTCTAGAAACATGTTTTTGCTTTGTCATTATGGGGTATTTGTGAGATTGATGAGGGGGAAAGAAACGATTTAATCCATTTTAGAATAAGGCTGTAACACAATGTGGAAAAGTCAAGGGTGTGAATACTTTCTGAAGGCACTGTGTACAGTGAGAGGAAAAAAAGTATTTGATCCCCTGCTGATTTTTACGTTTGCCCCTGACAAAGAAATGATCAGTCTATAATTTTAAGGGTAGGTTTATTTGAACAGTGAGAGACAGAATAACAACAAAAACATCCAGAAAAATGCATGTCAAAAATGTTATAAATTGATTTGCATTTTAATGAGAGAAATAAGTATTTGACCCCCTCTCAATCAGAAAGATTTCTGGCTCCCAGGTGTCTTTTTATACAGGTAACGAGCTGAGATTAGGAGCACACTCTTAAAGGGAGTGCTCCTAAACTCAGCTTGTTACCTGTATAAAAGACACCTGTCCCAGAAGCAATCAATCAATCAGATTCCAAACTCTCCACCATGGCCAAGACCAAAAGAGCTCTCCAAGGATGTCAGGGACAAGATTGTAGACCTACACAAGGCTGGAATGGGCTACAAGACCCTGCCAAGCAGCTTGGTGAGAAGGTGACAACAGTTGGTGTGATTATTCGCAAATGGAAGAAACACAAAATAACTGTCCATCTCCCTCGGCCTGGGAGCTCCACTGCAATATCTCACCTTGTGGAGTTGCAATGATCATGAGAACGGTGAGGAATCAGCCCAGAACTACACGGGAGGATCTTGTCAATGATCTCAAGGCAGCTGGGACTATAGTCACCAGGAAAACAATTGGTAACACACTACGCCGTGAAGGACTGAAATCCTGCAGCGCCCGCAGAGTCCCCCTGCTCAAGAAAGCACATATACAGGCCCGTCTGAAGCTTTGCCAATGAACATCTGAATGATTCAGAGAGAACTGGGTGAAAGTGTTGTGGTCAGATGAGACCAAAATCAAGCTCTTTGCCATCAACTCAACTCGCCGTGTTTGGAATAGGAGAATGCTGCCTATGACCCCAAGAACACCATCCCCACCCATCAAACATGGAGGTGGAAACATTATGCTTTGGGGGTGTTTTCTGCTAAGGGGGACAGGACAACTTCACCGCATCAAAGGGACAATGGACGGGGCCATGTACCGTCAAATCTTGGGTGAGAACCTCCTTCCCTCAGCCAGGGCATTGAAAATGGGTTGTGGATGGGTATTCCAGCATGACAATGACCCCAAAACACGCGGCCAAGTCAACAAAGGAGTGTCTCAAGAAGAAGCACATTAAGGTCCTGGAGTGGCCTAGCCAGTCTCCAGACCTTAATCCCTTAGACAATATGTGGAGGGAGCTGAAGGTTCGAGTTGCCAAATCAGCCTCGAAACCTTAGTGACTTGAGAAGATCTGCACAGAGGAGTGGGACAAAATCCCTCCTGAGATGTGTGTAAACCTGGTGGCCAACTACAAGAAACGTCTGACCTCTGTGATTGTCAACAAGGGTTTTGCCACCAAGTACTAAGTCGTGTTTTGCAAAGGAAAAGGTGAGAGGAGGAGAGTGCGTAGATGCGAGAAGGAATTATACAATGAGCAGATCATGCTGTTTGTATGTGGCTGCTATGAAAGTGAACTGTGTATTCATTCCGCCGTTTCTGTTGAAAAACGTTTCTTAAACAGAAGCAAACTGAACAAAATGGGAATAAACATACCTGAATTTGGCCAATAGGAACTCTCGTTTGCAACTGTTGGATTTATGATTACACCCTAGATCAGCTAGATGCAGGCAAGAGTGTGCAAGGTGGGATTGAATGTGTCACTGTCTGTCACCTTGATCACTCAAATGTTTCTCTTGACCTGTGCATCTACGATGTAAACTTTAATTCATAGGCTAGGTTGTAGCAACCTCATGATGGGTATAGGGAAAATGTGAGTATTGTAGTAGCCTAAACCTATCGATGTTACATTCAGCTGGGTGAATGGAATATGGATGACAGTCATCCAATATGCTGTAATAGAAATAAGGCAATGCTCCAAAAAATATTCGTCCTCCCTCATCTTACACGGCACCGACCACCACTGGAGTACTTATATAGCCATTTTGGCAAATTCTATTTACTTTAAGGGAAGCTTAGGTTCCACCCTTCTCTCAGAGTGTACAGCCAATGCTTACACCAATCCTATCGCTTTTAAATCCACGATGGAAAGTGTGCAAGTGCACACTTCTGGAAAAGGGTGGAGAATTGGGATTCAGCCTATGTGGTTTCAGAGGCCCTACCCTGCATTTTAAAAGGCACAACATAAACTGGCCTAGTTCCTTTTCAGACCCTAGCCCCTTCCCTAAGCTCCCACCCTTGTGGTTGCCTGGCAGGTGTAATGGGTTGTACAATGGTTATTCATTGGTTGTGTTGTGAGTCATGTGTTTTCAGGGTGTGCTACCTAGCAGGTCAGCTGGTCCAGGAGTTGAATAAGAGACAACCAGAGCTCTTCATCTCCCGTAGAGACATCCTGTGTGTCCAGATCGCTGGGCTCTGTCACGACTTGGGTGAGTCTCTCACGCACATGCACACGCACAAACACACACACACACACACACACTCCCTCTTTTCCAATCTTATTCTCTGTTGAATGTGATCTCTCTCCAGGTCATGGTCCTTTCTCCCATATGTTTGATAGGATGTTCATCCCCAAAATCTGTCCAACGTCCCAGTGGAAGGTAAGACTACAGTCTGAATAACCTCCTCTTTCTTGTCATACCCTTCTCTCCTCATCTTCCTGTGTGGGCGCGAGAACGTATGTGTCACTAGTGTATTTATGTGTGTGTTGCAGCATGAGGAGGCGTCCCTGGCGATGTTTGACCACCTGGTGTCTGTGAACGCCTTGGAGCAGGTGATGAAGGATCATGGCCTGGTCCTACCTGAAGACCTGGTCTTCATCAAGGAGCAGATCGCTGGGCCACAGAACACTGACCCTCTCAGCCAGGAGGTGAGTCAGTCAGCCATTCAGCAAACCAGTCAGCAAGCCAGTCAGCTAGCCAGCCAGTCAGCTAGCTAGCTAGCTAGTCAGTCAACCAGTCAGTCAGCCAGTCAATCAACCTCAATCAATTAAGCGTTTAAGCATCATTAAACATCAATCAACATTTTATAAAGTACTTTATTAATGTGATTTATTGATGGCTACTAGCAGTGTATTGTCTACGGGTTAAATTCAAACTCTTAAAGGGATAATGCGAGATTCTGGCATTTAAGCCCTTGTTCAGATAAACCTGTGGAAACGCTAGTTAGCATTTGCTCGCTAAACTACCGCTAACCTACTTCATACTGCACACAGAGACATGGAAATGGTATCCACAAGTTCATCTGACTCTGGTTAAGTATCCTGCAGTATTCCTTGAACTAATTTGGAGTTACTGTACATGCTCGGATCTCAAAAGGATTCGTCTAATTCTGAGTCTGTTGTTCTTTCCACAGTGGCCTTATGAGGGTCGGTCCGGAGAAGAAGTCCTTCCTCTATGAGATTGTGGTCAACAAAAGGACCGGCCGATGTGGACAAGTGGGACTACTCGCCAGGTGAGTCCCCGAAGTTGGAGTTGATCTCTTTTAGAAACCATCATCAGTTACTGGGAGTAAGCTACATATCACACACACTGTATATATTTTTCTGTTGTATATTTGACTTTATGTTTTGTTTACCCCATATGTATCTCTGTGTTGTTGTTTTATCGCACTGCTTTGCTTCGATCTTGGCCAGGTCAGTTGTAAATGAGAACTTGTTCTCAACTGGCTTACCTGGTTAAATAAAGGTGAAATAAAGAATTTATAAATAAAATAAATAAATATGGAGTACCACAGTAGTCAGTCATAATACCCATAAAACCCAGCGGTCTAACAGGGAAATGGCCAGTTGGTTTTTTCCACCACTACATTTTTCATAGTGGATTTTAGAAACACTTAAAATAAGTTTTTATTGTTTCGGTTTGATAACCTGTGTAAATCTCTCAGGGACAGGGTGACTTTTATGCATATTGGCCTGTATTTACTCCCAAAAATGCTAATGTGACTATCATAAAACAACAAATGCCATGATTTTCGAATCTGAGAGTAAATAGAGCCGAATATATTGATAAAAGTCACCTTGTCCAAGAGAGATTTACACGGATATCAAACGTCAATACCAGGGTAAGCCTGCACAAAACACAGACCTTATTTTAAGTTTTTCTAAAATCGCCCTATGGGAAAATGATTTGAATCCAGTTCCCTGTTTGACCAGCTAGGTTTTATGGGTGATTATACACCTCCACTGTGGGGCTCTATTACAGATCTAACTATACATAGGACAACTGGTGTATATTTAAGCAATAAGGCCCGAGGGGGCTGTGTATATTGGCAATATAACCACAAACCCCCAGGTGCCTTATTGCTATTATAAACTGGTTACCAATGTAATTAGAGCAGTAAAAATGTATGTTTTGTCATACCTGTGGTATACGGTCTGATATACCACGGCTGTCAGCCAATCAGCATTCAGGGCTCCAACCACCCAGTTTTATAATCGGGAAAGAGTGCACTTTGGGCAACTTTCCATCAATAATCTCTCTCCTCTCTTTCTGTTTCAAATATGTTTTATTGTAGAGCAGAGGAAAAGCATACAAATGTACATTTTTGTTTAGTGACAACAGGAACATACAAACAATACGCCAGGAGTGGCGCAGAATAGTAGTTTAAACGCATTTAAACAAAATGTAAACATAAACAGTATTAAAGAAAAGGAAAACCCAGACTCTCTCTTTCTCTCCCCATAGGACTGCTACCACCTGGGCATCCAGAATAACTTTGACTACCACCGCTTCCTCAAGTTTGCCCGAGGTGTGAGGTAGACGGGAAGAAGCGCATCTCACCCGAGAGAAAGGTACCTGGTCCTAGATTTCACCTCCCATAATTCCCTTCATTGTTATGTTTTCATTCACTTTTCATTCAACTTGGTAAAATAATTAGGTATTAGCCTAGTTTAGTGGTAATATAGACTAGGTCCTGCTATAGACTAGTGTCCTGTCTAGGGGGTGTACTTGTACATCAAGCTGCGTCATGCTACAGAAATCAGGAGAGGGTTCCCTGCCCCCTCAGGCCGCTCTGGCTCGGACAAGGCCACTTACTTTAGCGGTGATATCCGTGTGTGTTGTCTGCATACAGGAAGTGGGTAACACACATATGTTCCACACACGCAACTACCTCCACAGAAGAGCCTACCAGCACAAAGGGACACATAATAGAGACCATGTAAGTGCTCTCACCTCCAACAGGTATTCTACTGTTCAATATTCAGCTGACTTACTATCTCCTATACAGTCATACATACAGGTTCTCAGACATTCAGGTGCTTTTCTGCTGTATGTTATGTGTTGGAAATGTGATGTTTGATTCAAGTGTGTGTGTGCCTGTGTCTCTGTCTTGTTTCAGGATCACAGAGGCCTTGGTCAAGGCAGACCCCCACATCCAGATTCTAGGTTCTGAGGGAAATATGTTCACCATCTCCACGGCGATCGATGACATGGAGGCCTACACTAAAACTCACTGGTCAGTTCAACCCCCATAGAAATAGAATATGTAGAATGGCTCTGGTCCGTCTACACACTCTCATTCTATGGTTCAAACTTCTTGGTTGTCAGGGTTTTTGTCCAGGTGTCATGTGGCTGCCCCTAACTGGCTGGGTTTGACAGACCGGTTCTCTGTCACTTTGTGGCACATTCATGTCCATAATCACTGCCTGGGTTTGGTTTGCATGATTGAACCTCCTCCTCTTCCCACACTCCTTGTCTCTCTCCCTCTCCCTGTCTCTCTCCTTCTCTCCCTCCCTCCCCATGTAGACCATGTGTTTGAGCAGATCCTGTACCAAGTCATCTGAGCTGGCCGATGCCAGAAAGATCCTCCAGAACATCACCTGCAGAATCCTCTACAAGTATGTGGGACAGACCCAGGCCAAGGAACATGTGGAGGTCTCACAGGTGTGTGTCTCAGGGGTGGAGGGTGAATATCCTCCCATGGCTTACTAGGTAAGCTTTTTTAGAAGATCCATATTATGTGCCTCTCATCCTCCTCTTCTCTCCCCCAGGAAAAGCTCCTGAACTGGGCAAGCAGCGTGGCGACGTGCAGGCCTGTTAGCGACCTCCAGGGCGTCACTCTAGAGCCAGCAGACTTTGTAGTCAACGTGAGTGTTCAGTCTTTTCACCTCAATCAGGGAACTGATTGAAGACACATAACATATCACAGAACATCCCTCCCCCCCGTCTATAGATAACCCTTTATTACCATTTGCTTTATTGAAAATATGTCAATCAATAAAATGTATTTTATAAAGCCCTTTTTACGTCAGCAGTTGTCACAAAGTGTTTTACAGATACCCAGCCTAAAACTCCAAAGAGAAAGCAATGCAGATGTAGAAGCACAGAGTGGCTAGGGAAAAACTCCTAGAAAGGCAGGAACCTAGGAAGAAACCTAGAGGAGCCAGTCCTCTTCTGACTGTACCGGGTAGATTTAAGAGTGCATGTGGCCATGAAGGCCAGATTAACCGACATCTGTTTTGGGGGTTATTACTACGACCGATGTTGGTTTAATTACTTGAATTCCATTTAGTTATAGATTTTTTGTAAGCCAATGTGACATTTCTCTAGAGAGAAATCAAATCATTCACAAATTTAAAAGCAAAAATAATTGTAAGCTGTCATTATTTCATAATGCATTTAATGTTTTACAAAAATAATCGAAACCGAAATTGAAAACCGTGATTATTTTTTAATAACAAAGCACCTAGAAAAAAGCACTAATCGCTCAGCACTACTCTCTTTGCCTCTTCATCTCTCTCCTCCTAGAAAAGCACTAATCGCTCAGCACTACTCTCTTTGCCTCTTCATCTCTCTCCCTCCCTATCTCTTTTCTGTCCCTCTTCCATTCTCTTTCATTAGATCATCAACATGGACTGGTGGTAAGAAGGGAGAAGAACCCCATCAACAATGTGGGTTCTACTGCAAGAATACCCCAACCAAAGCCAACCGATCTTCAAGAACCAGGTCAATACTGCAATGCACTCAAATCTTTTTAAAAATAGTTAATTATTTTGGATCTTGAAAACATTATTCGACGTGATTGTTCTCCCTGTAGGTGTCTCCAGATGCTGCCAGAGCGGTTTGCTGAGCCGCTGATCAGGGTCTACTGTAAGAAGAGAGATGAGAAGACTGTGGAGGCAGCTAAGAAGAACTTTGTCCAGTGGTGCATGGACAACAACTATCTCCAAGCCTCAGGTCAGGAGGCCTCTATCTCTTTCATTTGCTGTATGGATCTCTTTTATCTTGTGTAAGGAAGATGACATTCGAGTGCAAGGAGAAGCCACCTAGCTATGACTAGCTTACCTGCACCACACGTACTGTACTTTCTCCAAGTTTAAAATGGACCCTGCTATCTGTGTGTGTTTGTGACCACGTTTGTTTAGGACGCATATCGATTGCACCGGAGCTCACCCTCTGATGCCAAGCTGGGCCAACAGCCATGCGTTGAGAACAATGATGAAGCAGATAGCCAGGGAAGAAGAAGCTAGGCTGCAGACAACCGTGGACAACAGAAGGCAAAAGTCAGACTCTTTGACCAACTAAATTAACTTTCAAAATACAGAAATACAGCTGGTATGATGCAAAACACAGCATCATATGATGCAAAATGCATCATACCGCTATATCCTTCTGTATTTTTGAAAATTATCCTTATAGTGTGGCTCTCCCATAGACATCAATGGGATATCAGCTGTGTCTGGTCTGCTTAGTTCATTGGCTTTATATGAACCAGAAAAAAAGTAGTTGGATTTCTCGGTGGTGACCACCACCTCAAGAAAATGTGAGTCAAGCCCATTGGTTGAAAAGTGTGTAATGCATTCTTTAACCCTTCTAGTGATGATGAATGTTACATGGCAGGGAGCAGAAGGTGTTCTGAGTAGAAGTTTACCTTTAACACAGTTTTACGATCACACACCAAATTCTCACCTGAACCATCGGGGGAAATGCAGAACTGACCTCAGATCAGTATCTAGGGGCAATGACCAGAAGAAGTCCCTTTACTCGGGGTTCTGTTCACTCTGATTCAGTTCTGTCAGGGATTATATCATATAGTCATTATTTTATTAGCTTTTTATCTCATTTTATTTTAAGCATATGTTTTAGGCAGTGGCGGCTCCTGAAAAAATTCTCAGGGGGGGCAATTTTTCTGATGATTTAGGTGACCTACACACAGTGGCGGCTCCTGAAAAAATTCTCAGGAGGGGCAATTTTTCTGATGATTTAGGTGACCTACACACATTTAAAAAAAGATATGTCCAGCAACAACATGAAGACAGGGGCAGCATATAAGTCAATACCAGAAGCATTTATTGACTGATCTCAAAAGTGTTGGCTTACCAGGGTTGGTGGAGCCCTCAGTTTCATCTTTGCCTCGCAAAGCTAACTCAAACACTCCGCAAAACTTCACACACTGGATTAGCCGGCTGAGGATGTGTCGGTTCTTGCTAATGTCGTAGTAAATATATTTGTTATAGTGAATATGGGAATATGATATGTTGAGTAAAATGTTGTGCTAAGATCTATTTAGGTCAGGAGCTGGTTATAAGTTCTGTTCCTATCCAATAACAATGGACAAAAGGGTCCTATCTTGTCAGCCTTGTCAGCAGGTGGCCAAGGACAACACCCACGCCATAGGCCTCTCAGTTCTTCCAACTCACGAGTTCTTGCTCTGAGGACACACACACACAAACACACACACACACACATCACCACTGTTAAACACACACACACACACACACATCATCACTGTTAAACACACACACACACACACACACAAAAATCCTCTTAGGCTGAACATTTGAAGACAGAGAACCCGACTCAGAGCCAATGCAACAGTGACAGTAGCCTGAGGGGGACCTCGCCCAACTCATCAGGACCAATCAGAAGATCAGAACTACTAGATTGAACCTACTTCATTTATTGCATAAAATGTCTGCACACAATGTTTCAGGCTCTCTTCAGATAATAATAATAATAATAATAATAATAATAATATGCCATTTAGCAGACGCTTTTATCCAAAGCGACTTACAGTCATGCGTGCATACATTTTTGTGTATGGGTGGTCCCGGGGATCGAACCCACTACCTTGGCGTTACAACACCATGCTCTACCAGCTGAGCTACAGATGGATACTCATGGATGCGTATTGCAATTGTAAAATGTCAACACAATTGAGACACCACGTCATTTTTTGGAGACATGTTATTGACAGTAAACTATTGTAGATGCGACTGCTAACTAAATAAAACATTTTAGCTGGCTAGCTAATCATCTTAGCTAAATGTGGGGCAAACAATTCAGTTATTACCGTTAATTTGAGGGATTGGGGTGAAAGAAATCGAGTTACATAGTGATACTTTACGATATACTGTATTGACAATATCGCAATATTTTGGCGCTAGTTGGCTGTACCTGCACCAAAACACCATTATTGTTCCTTCATAGCTTGTTCTCAATCTTTTCACATTGGGAGCCAATTTGTTTTCAGCACTTTTATTTCCATGACTGATCAAAACTCGTTCTCATGGCTTTCTGATCCCTCTGCAACAGACATATGGTGCGCAATAAAATCACAGTATCGAATCGCAATACGTATAGAATCATGAGACTCGCAATGCTGATGCATATATCTTATCGTGAGGTTCCTGGCAATTCCCAGCCCAAGTTCATTTGCCACAACAAATCCTCTTCGCTATGAAACGCGATGTCTTCTCCAAAACGGCAATGTGTCTCCAGCAATGTTTACTTTTTTGACGTTCTATGGCATCTCCACACTTTCCAAGCGGATATATGACCACATGTAATATTTTGGTAAGTGATGCAAATAGTGAACTATGTAGGGCCAGGATGTAAAATATGTGTAGCTGCAGCAATTTCTCTTATCTGATATGGTAAGTAATGGGGCTTGATTTATAGCTCCCTAAGAGTTTGAGAACGGGTCCGTGAACGCGATTGCAGATATCTTTACCTCTGAATAAACTGCCTTATATTATACAATTATCCACCTTGTCCAAAAGTCTCTACTTTTTCTCCGCGTTCTCCAGTAAACTTGTTTTATCAACAATAGTAAGGTTCAATGACACAGAAAGCAGTTCAATGTCGGGTACAGAGTCGCTCTCTTACCAGGATCGCGGTCCGCTCTGACCAGGGTGAAGGTGGCCGCTCCACCTCTCTGTCCGGGACTCTGTCATCCAGTCAAGTCTCCCAGCTGTTTGGGATTCCGCTGTCAGCAGCGTTTTCATTATTTAGTCCGTTCGCAGGGGGGTATGTACACGATCAACAAGATCAGTCCAAAACCGAAGATCAGTCCAAAGCAGAATGTTTGCAGAATGTTTGTAAACTAAGTCTACAAATTAAAAACATAAAATAACGCCACACTGCAGGTCGCAATATAGACGCTGATAGCCGCCATTGTCTTAGTTACGTTGCCAACGTTACGTCACGTATGACGAAAGCGGGTAAGTGCATGCACACAGACACCCATAGAGAATGTATTGAAAGCTTTGAAATGTGAAAAAAATAGATTTTACATGACAGGCTATGAGAGACTTCTGGGGCGATTTTCAACTGACTGAAATCGCCCAAAACACGGAGCCATTTGAAGCACGACTTTAGCCTGGATTTGACATTTAGTGGCTGGCAGATCAGACGTGAACACTGATAACTGCTGTTGCCGTGATATACCACCAAGGCCGGCTGGTCGATTCGTTCTATCCGTTCGGTTGCCAGAGACGCGACCCAGTCGTTCAGTCTTTTTGTTCTGTATCTATGGACCCAGTCGTTTCGTTTCTAAATGTTCCATTGCCATACTGGCTGGCAACATTCTTATCCCTTGCTTCAGTGGCGGCTCCTGAAAAAATTCTCAGGGGGGGCAATTTTTCTGATGATTTAGGTGACCTACACACTTTTTAAAAAGATATGTCCAGCAACAACATGAAGACAGGGCAGCATATAAGTCAATACCAGAAGCATTTATTGACTGATCTCAAAAGTGTTGGCTTACAAAAAGCAAAATAAGTTATCACAGTAAAAATAATCAAGGGTGTTCTTTTCCACATTTCCTCAACACTGCATAAAACAATATGCATTTCCATAAACAAATGAAATATCAGCTGAAAATACAGCATCTTGGTATTTGTTCAGATTGCAGGATCAACAAGAGCTTTTACCACATTTTTTGCCTCATGGTTGAATTGGAAATATGGCACCTGAGCATAATTCACAACAAGCAAGCAGGAGCTTTTGATAGAGGCTACTAAAAACATTGATGCAAGTTATTGGTAATAAGAAATTTTTATAGACTTCCATATTCTGCCCTCTTGTATAGATTTGTGAAAATGAACAGTGATAGACATTTTGCCTGAAAACAGAATTTGAAAGTAATTTCTAGAAAAGGTAAACACAGCTATCTGTATGGCTTTTGTAAAAATGAACAACCATATTCTGGCCAATTGTATAGATTTGTAAATATGAACAACCATATTCTGGCCAATTGTGTAGATTTGTAAAAATGAACATGAACAGATTTTAATTTTTTTTGAATGGCAGTACCTTCTCAAACATGTCTGCTTGCAGTAAGGTAGCACTCACAAGGTGGCCAGAGAAAGAGAACCTTTCTTTGGTGTGATCCAGGATGGTGTTGCAGACCTCTTCAGACAGCCTCTGCTTCTCCTCTTCTCTCAAAGCTGTTCTGGTTCTTTTGGCTCCTGTTGCTTCTTGCAGCTGCTGTTGAGAGAGTCCCTGAAGGCAAACAGACCAATGTGTTTGTTGGCTTTGTACAGTATTGTTGTCTATGTGATGCACAGGTATATGCAATGTATCCATGTATAGTACAAATACTTCAGTTCCACTTAAAATGGGCAGAGATGCATAAAGTCTTTAGTGTTTAAGTTAGCCTTTGTGTCTCACATAGCCTGGATGTTCAGCACAGTATACAGTGGTGCTCATAAGCTTATGATCCCATGCTAAAGTTGACTAAAAGAGGAATAAAAAGAAGAAAATTGGTGTCCTTAAAGGTTGGATTTTCCAACTTTTTAATTAAGTCATTAAGACTCAATTTCCAAAGATGATTTTTTTATTTTTTTATTCCTCTTTTAGTCAACTTTAGAATGTGTTCATACACTTATGAGCACCACTGTACAGCTACACATAGTATATAAAATAAGATAGATTACACCACTGGCCATATATAATGAGAATAATGTAATTTCAAACACAAATGCAGTCTCCTTTCATGCATACATTTTCAAATAAAGCTCTTGCTTTGAGAAAGATCGAATGATATTGTTTAATCTTACCTTATGGCCTGCACACTGCTTGTGAAGCTGTCGAGGGCACGTTTGATAAAGACAGCATCGATGTCCTTCTTCTGTAGCTTCGTACAGAATGTCGACGTGGGGCATGATTTTGTGAAAAAGCCGCAGGAAAAAATTAAATCTTCATCATGTAGTATCCTCACGTAGCCAGATGCCTCTCTTCACCGTGGGCTGGTCAAATGAACCCAATGAACCCGGGTCCGGATGGCTTCAAAACATTCTATGAGGTCGTCTCGATTCTGTAGACAATGTTCACGACTCTGCTGTTGCTAACCTCATCGTTGTGCGGACAGCTAGCCTGTATCCCTCATCCAGTTGAGTGGCAATATTCACTCTCCCCAAGCAGACAATCTCAAACAGCTATCCATGTGGGTCTTTGACAGCTCATTTTTCTTAATCTTTTCTGAAAGATGGTGCATGTCGGTTACACCAGTCGCTGTCCAAGCGGTGCTGTCTGCCGTGCCGCCTTCAGGGTGAAAGAGTAGTTTCTTAGTTACGTTCATGGTTATGTTGACGTTACGTATGAAGCGCGTAAGTGCAAATCCCTCAGAAACCCATAGAGATTGTATTGAAAGCTCTGATATTTGAAAAAAATATTTTACATTAGAGGCTATGAGAGACTTCTGGGCGATTTTCAACCGACTGAAATCGCCCCAAAGCGGCGGGGACATTTGAAGCACTGACTTTAGCCTGATTGGACATTTAGTGGCAGATCAGACGTCTAGATTAGAACACTGAACTACTGTTGCCGTGATATAATTGATTAGAAAAAAAATCCCTTCCTTTTCCCGTTTGGCAGTGCGTCACCCATATCGCCCTAATGAACACACCGCCCCTGTACAGGACAATAGGCAAGCAGCTTGGTGAGAAGGCAACAACTGTTGGCGCAATTTATTAGAAAATGGAAGAAGTTCAAGATGACGGTCAATCAACCTCGGTCTGGGGCTCCATGCAAGATCTCACCACCGTGGGGGCATCAATGATCATGAGGAAGGTGAGGATCAGCCCAGAACTACACGGCAGGACCTGGTCAATGACCTGAAGAGAGCTGGGACCACAGTCTCAAAGAAAAACCATTAGTAACACACTACGCCGTCATGCATTAAAATCCTGCAGCGCACGCAAGGTCCCCCTGCTCAAGCCAGCGCATGTCCAGGCCCGTCTGAAGTTTGCCAATGACCACTCTGGATGATCCAGAGGAGGAATGGGAGAAGATCATGTGGTCTGATGAGACAAAAATAGAGCTTTTGGGTCTAAACTCCACTCGCCGTGTTTGGAGGAAGAAGAAGGATGAGTACAACCCCAAGAACACCATCCCAACCGTGAAGCATGGAGGTGGGAAACATCATTCTTTGGGGATGCTTTTCTGCAAAGGGGACAGACGACTGCACCGTATTGAGGGGAGGATGGATGGGACCATGTATCGCGAGATCTTGGCCAACAACCTCCTTCCCTCAGTAAGAGCATTGAAGATGGGTCGTGGCTGGGTCTTCCAGCATGACAACGACCGAAACACACAGCCAGGGCAGCTAAGGAGTGGCTCCGTAAGAAGCATCTCAAGGTCCTGGAGTAGCCTAGCCAGTCTCAGACCTGAATCCAATAGAAAAATCTTTGGAGGGGAGCTTAAAGTCCGTATTGCCTAGCGACAGCCCCGAAACCTGAAGGATCTGGAGAAGGTCTGTATGGAGGAGGGGCCCAAAATCCCTGCTGCAGTGTGTGCAAACCTGGTCAAGACCTACAGAAAACGTATGATCTCTGTAATTGCAAACAAAGGTTTCTGTACCAAATATTAAGTTCTGCTTTTCTGATGTATCAAATACTTATGTCATGCAATAAAATGCAAATGAATTACTTAAAAATCATGCAATGTGATTTTCTGGATTTTTTGTTTTAGATTCCGTCTCTTACAGTTGAAGTGTACCTATGATAAAAATTACAGACCTCTACATGCTTACATGTAAGTAGGAAAACCTGCAAAATCGGCAGTGTATCAAATACTTGTTCTCCCCACTGTAGGTCCTGGATGGCAG